>NC_051185.1:15656859-15731877 GCF_013339695.2 Rhipicephalus sanguineus
GGTGTTGTCGGCAACACTTTGGTTGCACCAAATCATGTACATAAATACAATTCAGCCTCTACATTGCCTCATTCTTGATAAGACAACTATGAAACACCACCTCGCCAGCGCTTCATCAACCTAGCGAAAAGAAATGCTTTCATATTGCTACCTCATAAGAATATGCTTAGGAATCCTCTGCAACTTTTTTTTCTGCAATTTCGCTTCGAAGTATTCGAGAAATGTTCTAGAAATATTCGAGAAATATTAGAAAAATATTCGATTCGATTCGCACTCACACTTCAATATTCGAATTCACTTCGCAACCAAAATTTTGCTATTCGCACAGCTCTAAAAATAATCTTATTAGAAGCAGTTGTTCCATATAAGCAGCAGTTCCGTTTAAGAGATTTTCGTTTACTGGGAGTTCACTGTACTAACAGGTTGCCTCTTCATACACCGCCAAACTGCCCCCATGGTGCTTGAAGATGTATAATTGTGTTGTTGGACCATCGCAGGGTCCAGGCTGAGCCCGTCGTCCGGACCCCTGATCTCAGAGGAGCAGGCTCTCTTCCACGTGACCCTTCCAACGACACCGTTGGGCGGGGCACTCAATGTGCATTACGTCTGCGAGAGCGCCTCCCGTATCTTATTTCGGTCGCTGCTCTGGACGCGGACCCTGCCGGCGTTTGAGGAGCTGCCGTAAGTTATTTGCATTTGAACATGTTTGATTAAAGAGGCCAGGACACAGTCACCCGACAATTTGCGGTTTTCTGTGAAAAAATGAAGTAGAGGGTCTATTGTGCCTGTACATATATGGAAAATGGACCGTAAAAGAATATTTCAGTGCATAATGAGCCCTAGAACTTGACGGCTCTAAACCCCATCCATCACTGGCGACCACCGTTTTGATATGGTGCATGTGTCGTCATGTGCTGCATGGAGTGAAGCTATCATCTTCTACCAAAGTTTCAGCCGCTGCAAATTATTCAGTTTGGATGCCAAGTTTAAGAAAGCTGAAATGGCTTGCACGGCTGACAACAGAACAAAGTCATTCCCTGGAATGCAGACGCTTGCAAAGCAAGCACCTTGTTACGTCACAGCTCGTGAGTGCACCAGTGTTGCCCGACTTTCACTCCGCTAGCATGTTTATAAAAATATCAATATATAGATTAAGTGCTTGACCAAATGAGCTAAAATTTTGCCACCTTGTTTGTGAACGCACAAGGATTAACCTTCATAACACAGCTTATGGTCAAAAAATGCATCTCATGGCCCTTTTAAATGTCCATAGGGGGCCACAACTACTATGAGAAATAAAAAAAAGGAAGAACGAAGGTGGACTTTCTTGGCAACCCGGACTGACGACCTAAAGCTGACAAATGCACTGTGATGTTTGCAGTACTGTAGAACTTGTACATAACGAATTATTGTGTGCATCAAACAGTTGTAATGTCCCCCGGAATATATTTTTGATATGTAAAATATTTTATATATCAAATTACCTATATATAAGAATGTTTTGTGATCCCCTTCACAATATATCTGGATTTGATTGTACCACATCTGAACAGCAATCTTCAGTTTCAGGCTGTATGTCTTAGCATGATGGCACTGACATGGTTTTACAAAGCCAAGTCTTCATGATGCAATAGCATCTTGTAATACGATGCCCCAGTGACTCCGTTGTTATACCTACAAACCCATGAAAAGTGCATCACACATCCTCTACTGTATGGGAAACCTTCAGACCTGCTTTGAGCTCTCGGCCTTGTGTCCATGTCTTACAGTACAGTAGCTACGGTTAACTGAAGAACGCAATTTCTTTCTACTAGGGATGCGCAAATAATAAATTTTAGGTTCGAAACAAATTCGGAGCGAATAGTGATTGGGTTGAATAATTTCGAATCGAATAGTTCGAAAAGCATATACCACGTATTATAAATGAAAACGAGCATTTTTGTCTGACCCGACTAACCTTCACAATATTTTTTCAAATTGGAACTAGTCATATGCTAATGTTAGGAAGTCTTTTTGGTTGTAAGTGAACTGGAAGCAACTTTGAGTAGTAGCAGGATTTGAATTTCAATGGGGTGCAAGTGGTAACCAGTAAAATACGTTACGTTTAAAAATTTACTATACTTAGCTCATATAAGCCAATATAACAAGTTTTTAACTTCAAAAATTATTCATTGATGTGAGGGTAATATGTTCATTTAACCTTGAAGTGGGGCTTCGCTGCAGTGCGGATTTTTTCTGGATATGTATTTTCATGGTATAGCACTCCTGCGCTGCAGTGAAACCACTTTTACAGGGGGGTTACATGCGGTCTAATACACGCGTTCATTTGGAATACCTTGAAATTCGCATAATTTGAATTCGTGTCGAAGCGAATTGGAATATTGTAATATTCGTTCGAATATTCGCGCATGCCTACTTTCCACTCTTTCTGATTGTAGGGCGTCACTCCAGCTGACACTCGTGGAATCGGCGTGGAGCGAGATTTTCACCCTGGGGCTGCTCCAGTGCGCGGAGCAGATGCAACTCTCCACGCTGCTGTCGACAGTGTCGTCCCACCTGAACGCAAAGGGCGGCCCAGCCAGCGACATCATGGGCAGCTCTCAGCGTGCCCAGGTGTCAGAGCATGTGGCTGCCCTGCAGCGGCTCCTCTCAGCGACGCAGAGGTTGCAACCTGATGACCAGGAATATGCCTTGCTAAAATCACTGGTGCTTTTCTGCCCTGGTAAGTGAATTGTCTTAATGCTGTGCCCATAAGAGTCAGTTCCAATACTACAAAGAATTGTTATGAGGAAGCTGCATCCAATATGTTCCATAACCCCTTCAGGTGCAGGTTATGAAGGACTGATTGCAAATGTGTAAAATTCCCACAACATAACTCCAAGGTGCTCGAATTACATTCCAAGAAAGAAAATTGACTAATATGTTGCTTTTTGCGAGTTTCAGTAAATTAGTCATAATTAGCACGTAATTAAATATATAATTATTCTGCGCTCACTCATGCTCCATTTTTGCATGAAAAGGATGAAATTGGGGGCTAAAAATGCATGCACAATTCGTTTTTGATTGTACTCGTTTCGAGCGAAGAAAAAAAAGAATACCTTTGACGTTGGTCCTGGAATGCAGCACGTCCAATGACCCATCGAACGTCATAGTGCCCTCACCAAAGTGATCATGGTCATACCGAGCACATTAAAGGGATCCTGCAACGCTTTTCCAAGTAACCATGGAATGGCTTCATTAGAGGAGTTTATTGCCTCACGAATCGACCACCGCAAGAATTTTTAGAATCCGTCCAGTACGAGCGGAGTTACAGAGACTTGTCGCATGCTGTAATTGCTTTTTCTCTGCTCTAGTCCCGACAAGCGTGCTGGAAGCTAAGCAGGGAGGGATGGCACTAGGAAAAAAGTTACGTCACGTGCACGTCATGACCTTGAGCACTTTTTTTTTTCATCAAACATGCGGCTTACTTTCAGTGTGATCGCGAGTACGGGCACGGGGCGCCCTCTCGCGGTGGTCGCGGCACCTGTGCAGCTCATGATGCTGAAATCAGCCAATGGCCATGAATTTGGGTATACGGTGCGGTCATTTGGGCATATGGCATCATTTGCCGAGAGAAAAGGGAACGATTTTTAGCTGACTGAGAATTAATCGCAAATTACAGGCCACGTGCTGCGCTATAACGTTTGGCTTAGTGCAAGCTGCACTAATATTTTTGCCTCCGTTTCCCTGTGTCACTGATGTCCACTCTGTACTGTGTCCGTGTGTGTTATTGCAGTATTACAAGATGAATATACACCAACTCGCCCAAACTGCTGATGATGGCACCCTCAATGTGCGTGGTTGTGTACATTTGCTTCTATTCACTGCCATCATTGTCAGCACTGTGTTGGTGCACTACATGCAACACAGTAATTGTGCCCTGAGGTGTCGGGCGATGCTGTCATACCATAAGTGGATACCCCAAGTTCAAAATCACGCCATGTCCACGGAATGAATGATGATAAGTGGGCGAAGCTCGAGAGGGGGAGATCATCGGTAAACCGTAACTCTCCCATGAAAGTTAGCCCATTACATCATTAGAAAGACGTAAGACTGTGCGTATATTATACAAAATCAACTTTTATCTTGTTCTTGTTCGTTTGTTGTTTCGTTTCTTCGTTTGTTCTTTTCATTTCGTCGTTGTCATGGCGGCTGGATTGCGAGGTCCCTTCATTATGACGGCTTTATGGTCCGTGAAATGAAGCGAGAGAGGTTCTTGTATTGGCTGCAGTGGGAAGTTTGCAAACACTAATGTTGAATTCCAATGGCAGAGTCGGAGCAGCAGATGGACTCCGCGAGCGAGCACTCGACTCTGGCGTAGAGCGACGCCTCCAAATCCGCTATTGGAACACAATCCGCGCCGCCGGAGCAAGCATGGGAGCAAGAAGGAAGCGGAAGTGCTTGAGTTGCCCAGAATACCTTGCGTGTAGCTATTCCATTCTGCTAATTCCGCTGTCGAATTCCCGCTCGTACGCGGCAGTTTCAGCGTCGCTGTCACTATCCGATGAATCGCTCGTGCAGAAACTGGAGTTTTCTGACTCGGAGCTGTCGCTATCGATCAGCGGAAGCAATGCCGCACGATTTGCCCAGACGCCCATGTGGCCCATGTTGTCCGCCATTACTGTCAAAACACGCGGCAGCGGCAGTGCCCCCAAGCAGGCAAACG
Organism: Rhipicephalus sanguineus; assembly: GCF_013339695.2. Classification (NCBI taxonomy): domain Eukaryota; kingdom Metazoa; phylum Arthropoda; class Arachnida; order Ixodida; family Ixodidae; genus Rhipicephalus; species Rhipicephalus sanguineus. The sequence continues at coordinate 15,661,565 of NC_051185.1, forward strand.
TGTTAAAGGAAGTACGTCAGGCAGAGTTCCGGTCGACTCCGCCGATTTTTGCGGAGCAACTTTTCCTGCTCCACGGTGTGACTCCCGCTCTGAATCCACTCTGACTCTCCCATTGGAACGCTTGACTCCCGCCCTCACTCTGCCATTGGAACACACTTGCTCCAAAAGGAGCAGAAAAGCTTGCTCCGACTCCGCCATTGGAATTCAACATAAGTCTATGCACGTCCCTCGGATCGTGGTAGGTTGCATATGGATACATCTGAGGGCGTACTTGGAAAGCATGTGCTGCACGATCCAGTCATTGGCAATGAGGTCCACGTTGAAGTCCCCAACCAGCACAGACGGACGGTTCTTGTACTTGTTGTCGTAGTCACGTAACGCATCGTCTATAAACGACTTAACGTCCCCGATAGACAGGTTGGGTGCGAGGTACACGGTCATGACGGCGACTGAATCAGTGGACCGGTGTTTCGACGCGTGGTGGCAATTCCGGGCTCGATTGTCGGCTCCGCGATGGAGTACAAAGCATGAAGCTTAACCCGCACCTCCACCAGTGTAACGACGTGAAATCGACGAGGACGCGGAGCACGACAAACAAACACGCTTTATCGATCAGAGAAAGAACTGCAACGTCTTCTTCGTCCCTGCGCTGGGCCAAGAACACTCGCGCTGCTTCGTTGCCATCACCACTGGCACATACGCGCGGCATAGGCGGTCACGTACGAGCTAGGAGGGACAGACCCACGGCTTTAGGAGCTTTGCCCCTAATATATCCGTTCTCTTATTAGTGGCACGGGCACCGAGTGACACGCTTTGCTATCTTCCAGAGTGCCTTGTGTAGCACCGGTGTGAGTTGTCCAAAAACCCTGGTAAAAATGAAAACGTACATACAGTAGTAGACCCTTGGTTAAAAGGAACCTGAAGGGACCGGAAAAATATGTTCCGTTTAACAGGAGTTCCATTTACCAAGAGGTGAACAGGGGTGCGGAATCAAAGTATGAAACCAATCATGTCAGTGGCAATCGTTCGTTTTAAGCAGCAGTCCCGTTTAAAGGGCCACCAGGTTTGTCACCAGGTTTGACAATTTTGAGCTGACGAGCGCAATGCATACACTGGGCGTTAACGATCACGTCTGCCAAAATTTGCAATGCTACGCACCGCAGAAATGGATCAAATTTCGAACTGAACAGTGCTTGCTCTTCTCGCGGGCGCATGCCCAGAGAATGAGGTGATACGTACACGATAGAAGGGCCCTACGTAGACGGTAGTGCTGTGACGTCGGTTCTCTAAGTAGACGACTGCTCTGACGTCACCAGCAGTAGCACGTGACACAGCGATAATTGTTTGACACGACCTGTGTAGTATGTGTAATTTGTTGCTTGAATAGATGAATAAAACTTGAGAGGAATATTGAGACACACAAAGGGAATGTGTGCGTCTTTTCCATTTTTTTTTTCGTGAATTGGAGCGAGATGCGGGGCTAATGTGCCTCCGTTTCGCATGCGTTCGTGTCCCCGCGGTTAGCACATTGAGCAGCTGCCAGCCCTGGAAACGAAACTAATGTTCTGGTGTGTTCAAGCACTCATTAGGCTCATTTATTGTCACGCGTCTACCTAAATGTTCATGCGGCACTGGCTCTTGATACCGCTAGTACCGTGCCCGTACAAATGTCACAGCTTTCATGCCCGTCCTGCAGAAACAGGCAGTATACCACAGAAAACACCAACACAACGCCCACGGCCGCTGCATAAAAAAAAAAAAAAAGGAATGGCCGTGCAACGCCGCTCACGTGCTTGGGCATGTCATGTGCACGTGACCATGCATGCGCATGACGTGTTCATGTGTATGCATGAATACGTATGTGGCGTGTGATCCTCCAGCTCCGCAGCCGAAGAGGGCAGGGAAGGGATTTGCGAAGGCTACACAGGGCAAGTGGCAAAGGTTTGAAGCTCGCCTCCTCGCATCATGGTATCGTTCCGTTGCAAATTACTGTTTTTCTCAGCTCATAATGAAGTGATTTGAAAAATTCTTGCGGCATAATGCTCTTCATTCGGCACACGACCACGTCCAACGTCTAACTAAAATTTGCTATGTGGCCTGGTGAAGGGCCCTTTAAGAGATTTCCATTTACTCAGAGTTTAGTGTAACAGGTATGAAGTGGGTTAAGCTAAGGGTTGTGTATGATAGAGTGGACATTAAGGTATGTCATAAGCTAAAGTTGGAGTCATATAATTAGTAAAAATTAGTGTAAGCAGCAATTACATCTCAACCCACCGCATGAGGCTCATTGCGGCACCTAATGGATCAGATTTCAATCACGCGCTTCTTTCTATGTGGCTTTGACAGTGTGTGAAGCAATTACCCCAAAGAATAACCAAGGAATACACCAGGGCACTCGAACACCGAGTTGCAAGTACCACTACCAGACACCCAAGGATTAGGTTCGCCTCCAATTTTTCGTTCTGCAAGAGTTATCTTACATAGGTGTAGGTTATGAAGGCCCACATTTTCAAAATAGAGAATGCATATTTCTCCCTATCCACATTTTCTACAATCATGTTTGGCTAAAGTTTCATTCATGTTTCATTCATGTGTGTTTTCATTCATGTTTGGCTAAAGTTTTCATTCATGTTTGGCTAAAGAACTGGCTGTTACCAGTTCTGAACATTTGAGGACTGGCATGACCGAGCGACTTTGTGGCCATGTGCAGACCGACCGGCGCTGGGGCCAGAGTGGTGCGCGCGCCTGGAGCGGCTGCAGGAGCGCACCTGCCGGGAGCTCGAGTTGCACTCGGGCGGCACTGGTGGCACCTGGAGCGGGGGCCGTGCGCACCGGCTGTTGTTGCAGCTGGCGCCCCTACGTGCCTTGCAGCCCTCGCTGACAGAGGACCTCTTCTTTGCGGGCCTCATTGGCAGCGTGCGCATTGGGAGTATCTTGCCTTTCATCTTGCGCATGGACCCTCAGCAGCTCGAGCGAGGTGAGTTGAATGAGCTTTGTGTCAAGTTGGCTGTATAAATTGTCTTTCTACATCTCAGAAAAAGCTGCTTTTGCCCTGGAATTTTTATTTTGGTCGGATAATTTTTTTGTGGGCGTTTTCCTAATAGTGGGGACTTCACAAGACCATAAACAAAATATTGACACAGTGGTGCATGTATTTATGGATTTAGAAACATGGTGTCAAATTAGGTTGTCAGGGCTCAGTGGTTGTGAAATGAGAACAATGGGCACTTTATTCCTGCTACTCACTAGAGTATGCAAAATCTGAACCAATGTCTTATTTGGCAGTGTGGAAGTCCTTGAAACAACTTCAGGACTTCAGGTCAAGTTTCTTCTTTGTGGCTTCCAGCTCCACAAAAATGCCACAATGGTGGTGTCAACCGCAGTGGGGATCATTGAAGAAATATTCCCCCAAGAATTAGCAGTATTGGCTTCTTTTCCGAGGTGCTAGGGGAAATGTTGTGTGATGGTGTCACTGGACACCGTCAGGGCCTAAAGGGTTAAGATAATAATGAAAGAATGGCAACAGTGCCACCTTCAAGCTTCAGCACTTTTTGGCCGCGACATTGTGGATTCTGACGACCTCAGTCAGAGCCTAGTTATCAATTTGTCCACATAAAGCCCCCCTCCCCCTTTTCCCCCATGCACACGCCTATGCTTGCCAATAAGGATGGACTACGTTGCATTCTAAATAAGCCTGACCGAACATAGCAAGTTTAGAGAACATTTTTGTGGCCAGAATGGCTCTAGCACGTGAAAATCTTTTGAAGTTTACGATGTTGGCACCAAGGGGCTATAACACGAAAACTTGAAATGAAACTCATACCTCTTCTAACAAAAAGCCTCTTCACAGGGGATTAATAATAGAAGGTATTGTTTAGCAGTTTAGATGTCTCTTTAGCATGCAAATTTTAGTGCAATTCGTGTCACAGTTCAATCCAAGATATTGTGTGCAGTAGCTTGGCACATACATAGCATACCAAGAGAGCTAATTCACAGCAGGTAAGTTATCACTTGTATTTGACAACAATCAGATTTCTGACCATTTTTGCCTGTGCACAAGAGATCTGCATACTACTAGTTCATTATTTACACGCACAAATTTTAGTGCTAAAGTTTGTATCCAGAGAAAGTTAGCGGCACTTTCTCTTCGTGATGCGTGCAACAGAAACTCTCTTCTTTTCCCCAGGTATGAAGACTGACGCAGTAAGCTGAGCGTTGCTTTCTTTGGAGGCGAAAGGTGCCTTCCGACTGCGGCCAGGAGTGCCTTTACTAAGAGAAGTTGTCACGGACGCAGTGATATACTCAAGTCAAGTGCAGATATTAAAAAAATATATATATATATATGCCTGCACGGGCAACATTTCCAAGAAGCCCATTGATCGTGGTGTTCATACGCATTTTGTACCAGCGAAGCACAAGTGATGTTTGCGCTTTTGGAACATTCTTATATGTACATGTTGCACGTGTGAGCAGTGTCGGAATGACGAATTCAACACACACCATGTTCAACATGTAAAAACGACACATTAAAATCGTACGTATATTGCGTCGCAACTGCATTCAGTTCTTTCGCTAAGCAAGACAGAATACAGCTGTCTGGTTGGAAACTATTTTAAAAAATTGGATAATATTTTCGAGTTCTTGGAGTACTCGTACAAACTCTAATGCCTATAAACATTCGTACGTAGTATTAAAAAAACTGTGCTATTTTACAGCAACACTTGGTTGCTGTTTTCCGTCTATGCTAAATGTCCAACGTATCTATATGCGTTGTTTCTTCTTCATCGGCCTTGACGTACGAGCCGTTGTAGTGTTCTATATCAAACATCAACGTAACCCGCGGTGTTGCCACGCCTGCGCCGTGTTGTGGCGGCTTTGCAGTAGTAGACGACACGATGCTGTAGACTAAGACTACAATGATGGCAATCACCACGACACAGGCACAGTTCATGATGGCGCCGTTGATGTTGTTAGGGGGGGACGGTGCAGTGGCTGCGCCAGCTCCGCCAGGCTTTTGATCACCTTGCTGGAAAGAGGAGATTTGAAAATATCAGTTGCGGGGCAGTTTTAGTAATTGATGCGAATGATACATAAGCCAATCGAATGCAAACTGAGAAAGGAAGGTGATGGGTGGCACACTAGCTAAGGCCTATTGTTCCCGTGAAGAAAGCGTCTGCATGTCCGTGATGAAGAATTCACAGTCACCTGCTGCAAAAGCTTCAAAATTAGCGCAGTTACACGAAACTGCCCGAGACAAGGCAGGATACTAGAACTGTGTAATTCAAATAAATTACGACAGCGTAAAATATGAACATGAAAGAGAACTGTTGTCACCCACCTATTACGTACCATTAGGTCCTGCCATGTAGGAGCATATTTCAATGCATAAAGTTCTCGTATCCTATTGTTTATTGAAACTTCTGACTGGTTTTGAAGATTTTGCAGAATCGACTCACTTCTTTGAGAGAAGTGTCATTATTAGGGGTGTGCGAATATTCGAAATTTCGAATATTTTTTTAATAGTGTTTGCTATTCGATTCGCACTGGAATTTTACTATTCGAACTTCCCAAACAAATACTGTCAATGTCCGACTGAAAGTGACCCCTTCAGATTTTTAATATGCTTCACCTCATTACACTCGTATTGCGGCAAAGCTGCCTTTCAAGCTCCGTTATGGTCGAACTAAACAGTCAACGTCCGATTGGAAGTGACCCCTAGATTTTCAATATGCTTCACCTTGTCACACCCCGGTATTGCGGCAAAGCTGCCTTTCCAGCTCCGTTGCGGTCGAACATAGCCGAAAGACAGTCAACGTCCGATTAAAAGTGGTCCGTAGACTTTAAATATGCTTCACCTCATCACAACCCGGTATTGCGGCAAAGCTGCCTTTCAAGCTCTGCTACTGTCCCAAATGTATTATAACTCAAGAAAACGCTGGTTCCAACATGGAGATGAAAGATGTGGCAGAGGTGGGGGCTCAATTAACGCTGTTTTGGACCTGAAATTTCGGCAGGAAATCCGAAAAATCAGAAGCCGAAGCTTTTTAGCATCCAAAATTTCAGATGTTCTTATATAGATGTTCTTAGACATCTACGAGGCAAATTTGGAACTCCGGACTTGAAGGGAGCAGACCCTTGTCCGCCACATCAGTTGGGCTTCCACAGAAGTTGAAAGAGGAGGAGAGGCTGAGGAAATGGCATCCATGCCTATCACGTGTAAAGTGTTGTCGGCAACACTTTGGTTGCACCAAATCATGCACATAAATACAATTCGGCCTCTACATTGCCTCATTCTTGATAAGACAACTATGAAACACCACACCGCCAGCGCTTCATCAACCTAGCGAAAAGAAACTCTTTCATGTTGCTATCTCATAAGAATATGCTTAGGAATCCTCTCTAACTTTTTTTCTGCAATTTCGCTTCGAAGTACATATTCGAAAAATATTCTAGAAATATTCGAAAAATATTCGATTCGATTCGCACTCACACTTCAATATTCGAATTCGCTTCGCACCCAAAATTTTGTTATTCGCACAGCTCTAGTCATTATTCCATGTGAAAAATTTACATTCGCATACTTTTATGACAACTCGATTAAGTTCTGTGTAGAGTGGAACAAAACTAACCTCGGCATGGGCCGCGTTTTCCTCTGGCTTGGCTTCATTGCCAGGAGCTGGTAGAGCACCGTTGGCTGGCTCAATACCGATAGCGTGCTCGTCCGGCTTGGAACCCTCCGCATGCATCATGTCCACTATGTGATGCCCATTGCTGGACTCCTCCTGATGTCCGAGGTGCTCCTCAGCTTTGTCGCCATGGTCCGGGTGCTGAGAGGCAGTTTCTACTGCACCTGCTTCGTCACTGCTCTGCGTAACATTTTAAAGCCTGTTAAGTGGGAGAGAGGTAGTTCTGCCGACACAGTGCCAGAATACTATTTAAAGACAAGTTAGCAGGGGCATGGTTAATTTGAGACAAGGGGGGGGGGGGGGAGTGGCGTCCAGCACCACTGTACAGGTTTTTTTTTTGTAGAGAATACAGATTTTTTATAAAGATTGTATGATGGTCAGGCTTCTGTTATTTTCGCACACAAACTCTATGTCAAGGCAGAAATACTTTACCGCTACTTAAATCACATTTACGTGATTAATTAATAAAACTGATTAACTTTTCAATGATTCATTTGCGGGCAGTCTTTTACATTAGAAACTTGTAGTGTGCGCCAATTTATGGCATACCCATTTTTTAGAAATCATGAAAGTTGCACGTAATTCGAGACATTCATCGAATTTTAATGGCGATATCGAAACTGACTGCTCCCAGTATGCAGGAAACCCGGTCTCGCTGTTATGCAAGACCAGAACTAGTAAGTGACAAAATTTGAATCAAGGTGTGCCAAAGCAGATTCTGGTTAAGAAAAACCGGCAAGCATTCTGAAATACACAAGCAGACAGCTTATTCTTCGAGTGCAATGTGTGGTGCTTATCTGTTTCTTTCTTAAACTATAAACAGGCATGGAAAACTATTTCGGCTGTCTGCGAGAAGAAGCGCCACAGTGGCTGCCCCCGAGTTTTATGCTTCACAGAGAAAGAAAAGGTTGATATTGTGGTTTTCTTGTGCACATGAAAGAAACAGATAAGCACCAAACGCCACACGCAAAGGTAAGGCTATCTGCTGGCACAAGTGAGACGACTTCCCGCTTTTCACGAAAAGATACGGCCGTGATGTGCCTCAAAATTTCCTCACTTCCTTGTCAAGGGAAGTTTTGAGCTGAGGTAACAGAGTGGTCACGTCTTGTACACGCTGGGCGTGATCAGTTTCGATTTCGCCCTGAAAATTCGACGAATATATATATATATATATATATATATATATATATATATATATATAATGTAATAATGTAATGTACAAACTAAAAATTTTGAGGAGGGATACGGTGATTGCCCTACCAATAACAGATGGTGCCTCCAATCTATTGCAGTACACCTGGTCATTTATATGTAGGAAAACTGTTAACTAGTTGGTGAATCGTGAATACAGCATTGTGCTGCAATTAAGTCTGAAGCACGGTGTAAGATACATACATTTTAGGTGGGGACACTCGCGAGACGCGATCGACCAGATAAAGTAACAGCGACGCACGTCCGTCGGACCGCTGACCGCAGCGGATATCTATCGGCGGGTAGACGCAACTTGAAGACAGAAACAGGCGTTGCTATAACAACCGGCCCTTCGCGGGAAACTTGAATTTAGTGACACATGGGCGTTGTTCCTGCCAAGCAGTGAAAATTGATTACTCTTCTCTCCAAGCATGAGGAGGGGTTAGGGACGCGCGGCATGCGCGGTCTTCATGCTTCTCTTTGTAAAGCATGCCGTTATTTGAAGTTGGTTCTCGCACGTCCAGTAAACTTAATACTTTTTTGGGGCGTAACAGATACTTGCATAATTGACATCTCTTCCAAAATGTCGTATGTTGCGGCTCTCTATCTAAATGCTCTGGTTTTCGTGCGTTCGCTGATGGTAGGTAGTGCACTCGGATCGGCTAGCTGGATGTGGGGCATGATGTGAGATATACGGCAGCGCGCGCTAACAGCATGGGGAACACACATGCTTTTGATGACCAGCAAAGCAGAACTTGAACAAGAACGCGTGATTGCTCGTATGAGAGAAGCGACAACTTAGATACTCAGACAAATTGTTTGGCGCGCATTACATAGGTACCGTTTGGTGTTGCGCCGAAATCTATTATTGCGGTTCTAATGACGAATATACGGCGGAACGTTCACGACTGTGAGCTTAACAGTGGGCAGGAGACGTTTACGTGGGCCACTGCGCATATCTTCTCGCTGCTGTCACCATCGCCTCTTACCGTGCAGGGGGAACATACTATAGATTTTTTTTCGCATTGAATAATCAACGCACCTTTCTAAGAACGCCACTGGAAGCAAGCTCACAAAAAACAGCGAGTGGACAACGTAAGACTGTGAAAAAAATTCTCACTACGTCTATAACAGAAAAACTGCTATTTATTCCAATGTATCATTGCGTAGCATAAACATAAAACAAATGTTCGTGCAGCGAAAATTATTCATTCACATTTACGACGTAGACAGTGAATGTATACATTGAATCTCATGAAAGTGACACCACCGTAAGGGCGAGACATGTCCGAACAGAACAACAGGAGGAGTCTAAACCTTGTAAAGCCATGCCTCTTTCTTTTTGTTGCAGCTTTCTTTAGGCGCATTTCGGCCTTGCATCTTGCAGTGTTGCCGCATTCTCGTAGTAATGTAGTAGCGCAGAATTCTGGCAACTGCGTATGTCTTGTGCTCAGTGCACGGAAATGTCAACTGCTGCTCAGTGACATGCTCAATTGTGTCCCAAAATACGTGGGGGTCGTCTGCGTGGCTGGAAAAATAATCTTCCGCGGACTTCAGCAGAGAGTACAGCCTGCGATTTGGGTGTGTCAGTCCTCCCTTCGTCTTTGAGTTCGTAAGGGCAGCTTCCGGTGCAACGCTTGAAGACACGGTGAGTGACCTCCTGCAGGTTAAGCATGAGAACATCGGTTGAAGCTTCCGGCTCAGGTAACCACAGACGTAATAAATTATGCAGTCAACTGCCTGGGCTGTGGTCGAACTTGCAGGGAAAACATCTACACATTCCCACGATTCCGTGTCTATAAGTCCATCCAACTTCGCGCGAAGTTCCTCGAGCTGCCTTTCAGATGAATTTTCACCACCTTTGAAGATTGATTTGAAGCAGGCGAAATCCAAAATGGGGGAATCTTCTCTTGCCTCGCAATTTCCGAACTTAGGTGGCTTCAGCAGTGTGTATATACTGAGCGTTCTATACACCTGCATGAATGTAGGCATGTCAGGGTGATCATTCTCACCAGCTGCTTGACGGACTTACCCGAAAAAGCATTCCAATGGGTCCTGATTGAATTTAGCGGTAAGAACGTATCGGAAGCTGCATTCATTCAGTAAATGGTTGCAAAGATCGATTGTGGACTTCAATGTGACGCGAAGTCCTTCAGCAGTCTTCCTTGCCAGAAACATGTCTTTAGTAATTAGCCCATCAAAAAGCTCTTTTTCCCATTCGTTCAGCCATTTCAAGCCTTCTTTCAGGACCCTGATATCACTGCTGCCTTACTTAATTCCTTCCGCCGGGTGCCGTCGGTTTAAGGCGTCATAGAAATCATTGAGTCGCACTGTAAACTCAATGGTTCCCTCGCAGTCACTCAAATTGCTTTTGCCTTGTTCCTGGCAGTACTTCATACCAGCAGCCATGGAAGAACTGAAAATTTGAGTCGCGAATTTCACGCGCATTTTGTCCATGTTGCTTGGCCAGATATGACGCTGAGTAATTTTGGGGCACACCTTGAGGCCTCCTTTGTGCACCTCATCCTCTTTGAATACCGAAACGTAGTGAGACCATTTCACCCACTTTCCGTGCACTTTCATGTACTTTTGTTTCAGCAGCCTGTTCCTGATGCATTTAAATAAATGCGGGACGTCTGAAGACATGTACACATTGCGTTCAGCATCAAGAGGATGTTCGAAGAAATTCTTCTCTCGCTCCACATCACCTGAGATGCCGAGGTGCTTCCACATGGTACGGTTCGTGCTTGCCCCTTCGCAGACGACCCCGTCAATGAACGCTCCAGCTTCTTCAAGGAGCACAATCGTTTGCAAAAGCAACTGGCACAGCACTGTGCCTCGCGTGGCGTTTTTGGAAGCGAAGACTGCCACAGGTTGTGCGTAGCTGTCGGTAAACGGGCAGAACGTAAAACCCCACCCCTTATGTAATGCCCCTCCTACGAAGGGGGGCCTTTAACGTAATAAACTGAACTGAACTGAACCAGTGCATGGTCGGCCAAATCTTTAGATTTCATGTTCTGTTCGCCTTGATCCACGAGGCCATCATAGCTCAAAGTCCTTGAGTTAAGCTGCTTGCACTGTCTATCTTGCATCTCGTCCAACAACAACATTCCATGCCTGAAGAATGTCGGCTTCGTTTGCAACTTCTTTTTCAGTGCCGAGAAGAAGTCTGTGTCAAAGCCGCACTTCATGTCAACTGTACATATCTGGCGTCTGATAGTTTTCACTGATGGCAGGGGGAGGACGTCGTTCTCATTAAGAAACCTATAGGCGCTCGGTGAGCGAATGTGTAACAGTAAGCACAACAGGAGCCAGTTGTTTGTGTCATCATCATCATCATCATCAGCCTGTCTACGTCCACTGCAGGGCAAAGGCCTCTCCCATGTTCCGCCAATCAACCCGGTCCTGTGCTTTCTGCTGCCACGTAATACCTGCAAACTTCTTAATCTCATCTACCCACCTAATTTTCTGTCTCCTCCTCACGCGTTTGCCATCTCTTGGAATCCAGTCAGTTACCCTTAAAGGGGTCATGAACCACTTTTCCAAGTAATGATCTAATGGCCTCAGTATCGGAGTGTACTGCCTCCCGAATCGATTGCCGCAAAAATTTCTCGAATCCGTCAAGAATCAGCGGAGTTACGGGGGTTTGGCGCACGCTCCCAGCGCTTTCTCTCTTTTCTCGTGCCGGCGAGCGCACTGGAAGCTAGACAGGGAGGGATGGCATGGGGGAAAGAAGTTACGCCAGCGCGCGTCATGAAACGCGATCGCTCTCCCGCTGTGATTCGCTTGCGCGAGTGCGGCTACCGTGTACTGAGGAGTGCGGCGCCGGCAAGTGGCGGCGCCCCGCGGCAAGAAGCGCATCTGATCCGAACGCCGCTCTCGATTTACGTCGGCTATCGGCCAATAAGCATGCTATGTCTCTTGCGACGTACAGCGGACAGGCGCCCCGCCCACCGACGAGAGTGAGAACCGGCCTCTGTTTGAAAAGAGGGTGCCTGGGGAAACGGCAACTTCGCGCTCCGCTTGTGGCCATTACGCGGCGCGCACGACTGTAATATTCGGCAGAGCAGTTCATAGCCGTGTCAGCTTTCCGCAGGATGTGTTTTTTCAATCAGCCCAAGGGGTGCTTCATGACCCCTTTAATGACCACCGGTTATCCTGCCGACGTGCTACGTGCCCGGCCCATATCCATTTCTTCTTCTTGATTTCAACTATGATGTCATTAACCCCCGTTTGTTCCCTGACCCACTCTGCTCTCTTCCTGTCTCTTCAGGTTACACCTATCATTTTCCTTTCCATCGCTCGCTGCGTCGTCCTGATAGACTTTAATGCAAAGGTAGGCAAGAAGCAGGCTGGAGATCATGCAGTTGGGGAATATGGCATCGGCTCTAGAAACGCCAGAGGGGAGTTACTAGTAGAGTTTGCAGAATGCAATAATTTACGCATCTTGAATACCTTCTACAGAAAACGGGCTACTCGTAAGTGGACGTGGAGGAGTCCTAATGGCGAAACTAACAATGAAATAGACTTCATAATGTGCGGCCACCCGGGCATTGTACAGGATGTGGAAGTAGTTAACAAGATCCGATGCAGTGACCATAGAATGGTAAGATCTAGAATTCAACTTGACGTGAGGAAGGAACGGCAGAAACTGATACGCAGGAAGCCGATTAATGAACTAGCTCTGAGAGGGAAAGTTGAGGAATTCAGAGTTTCACTTCAGAATAGGTACGCGGCTTTAACCGAGGAAACCGACCTTAGCGTTGACGCAATGAATGATAATCTGACTAGTATCATCAAGGAGTGTGCAGTGGAAGTCGGGGGTACAGTTGTTAGACAGGACACTGGTAAGCTATCCCAAGAGACGAAAAACCTCATTAAGAAACGTCAAGCTATAAAAGCCTCAAATGCAACAGACAAAATAGAGCTGGCGGAGCTTTCGAAGTTAATCAATAGGCGTAAAGTAGCCGACATAAGAAAGTATAATATGGAGAGAATTGAGCATGCTCTAAAGAACGGAAGAAGCCTCAAAGCTATGAAGACAAAACTGTGCATAGGCAAAAATCAGATGTATGCATTAAGGGATAAGGAAGGCAAGGTCACAAACAATATGGATAGAATAGTTGAGGTAGCGGAAGAGTTCTACAGAGATCTGTACAGCAGCCGAGCCATTCAGGATGATAACGTAAGAAGGAGTAATAGCGCAGAGGAATCTGACATCCCACCAGTATTGACAGGAGAAGTAAAGAAAGCCCTAAAGGGAATGCAAAGAGGCAAAGCAGCTGGTGAGGATCAGGTAACATCAGACCTGTTGAAAGACGGTGGAGAGATTATGTTAGAGAAACTGGCCACCCTGTATACGAAGTGCCTCTCGACGGGGAGGATACCAGAATCTTGGAAGAATGCCAACATCATCTTGATCCATAAGAAAGGGGACGTCAAAGACCTGAAAAATTACAGGCCCATAAGCTTACTGTCGGTTGTCTACAAGCTATTTACAAAAGTAATTGCTAACAGAATTAATACGACATTGGAGTTCAATCAACCAAGGGACCAGGCAGGATTTCGTTGTTTGTGTACCTCCTGCCATTTCTTGACTCGTGTCGGGCTGCTTCCACGCACTCTCACTAGCATTTGCTGCGCCTCTGAAAGATTTGCTCTTGTCAGCGTTTCGTTGAGCGAGTTGTCGCTTCTTTCTTTTGGTCTTAAGCACTTGCATCTTGGACCTGTAACATGCAATGCGTTGCTTTCGTAAGGCATTTACCTTATCTTTTATGGATGACTTGAACGGGATTCTGATCCGTTTTTCTTGTCTGTGCTTCTCCTTCCTGTACATGTGCACCCGGAGTGTATTGTGCAGCCTATCACAAAATGTGCAAGGAGATTCTCCAGTTTGAAGAATGGGGCACCGATTATGACGACAAACGCTGGATGTATCCACGTAGCCACATTTCAAGTACACGTTCGTGTATCTTTCCTGTGGTGGCCCACCAGAGCAGATGTTCCATTCAGCGAAACATTTTAGGGCTTCACTCACAACGCTCCAGTCATCAGGAGAGCGCAATTCACGTGATTCGGGAATAAATGGGGAGTCAACTCTTCGACCAAGTACGAAAGTGCTGAGAGCGAAAGTTGCGTCCTTGACTTGCTGTACATTGAGTATCTTAACTGACAGCGGATTCCCAGATGACGAAAACCCAGCTTGTAGAAAAACGCCAGGCCTGCGCTGAAACCGCAGCACAGTCACAGCGAAAGCTGGAAGAGCGGCGTTTCTAGAGCCCGTTGTAAGCTAGCTCACTTGGGGCTACAATACAAGTACACTAGAAAGGTACCCACTACGCAATAAATCACAATTTTTGTGAAGTTGCGAAGCACCTACTAAGCCATTATTCGTCATTCTGCGGAGAAGCGAGGCACCAGCCGCACGTCTGAAGGCATTATGTGCACTTTGTTGACGCGGCGACTGATGACGATGAAGAATTATGGCTCAGCCTTTTGTAATGGGTTGGAATCTTTAAACGGCCCAGCAGTTATGTAATTTGCAGTGGGTGACGCCCGGTTGCTATTTCGCTCTCCCGTCATGCTGTATAACATACGTTGCCGTGGGAGAGAGACAAGGTGGGGTGAAGAACTTTACTGAGACCCCAAGTAAATGGATCATGCGCTTATGAGATTCTTTGGCAACCAATACAAATGCACTTGCGAGGAACCCACTACGCTCTAAATCATTGTAATTTTACTGAGACCCCGAGGAAATGGATCATGCCCTGATGGGCTTCATTGGCAACCAATACAAGTGCACTTGCGAGGAACCCACTGCTCTCTAAATCATTGTAATTTTACTGAGACCCCGAGGAAATGGAACATCCGCTTATGGGCTTCCTTGGCAACCAATACAAGTGCACTTGCGAGAAACCCACTACGCTCTAAATCACTGTAATTTATCTGAGACCCCGAGGAAATGGATCATGCGCTTATGTGCTTCCTTGGCAACCACTACAAGTGCACTTGCGAGAAACCCACTACGCTATAAATCATTGTAATGTTTGAGAAGTAGGGCAGCTGGCACTGGACCATTTTTCGTCATTCTACGAAAAGCCGTGGTACCTGCTAAACGCATGTAAGGCATTATGCGCACTTTGTTGATGCTGTGCCTGGCGACGATGAAGAATTATGGCAGAGTCCTTTGTAATGGGTTGGAAGCATTCAACAACCTACTCATTGCGCAATTAGCATTGTGTGACGCCTGGTTACAGAATTCGCGTTGTGCGACGCGTTGCGCGACGCTTGGTGCTTATTTTACTCTCTACCACGCTATATTGCATATGCTAAGGTGGTTCCTTCCCGACATGAAGTCTGTATAGGACCTTTTTGCATAGCAGTTCCAAGCACCGGAATGGCTCAGAGGTTGAATACTGGGCTCCCACGCAGAGGGCCCAGGTTCGAACCTCGTTCCATCCTGGAGTTTTTTTCTTATTTCGTTTTTTTTTTTCTTATTTCGAGCGATACTGGTTACGGGCACCGGCGGCGGCGGCGGCGGCGGACAACTACGGCGCCAAAAACGGCCGGTGAAATGATGTCATAACAGCTTTCGCTGTAAAATGAAAAGAATGCTGACCGGAGTCACGCAGTGTATGATGGTTCCACTCAGAGCTTGGCAAGTCGGCGTTTGAAGGGTCTAAGCACACTCCTGAAAGTAACTTTCGGTGCCCACTTCATCTTCGCTTGCCAGCATCTCAGCTGCAAACTGCTTACTTGATGCTGTGGCGTTTCCTCTCATCACAACGTTTCCGGAAGTGTCATTAAACATAGTTTCAGGCGATACTTCACTGTCCCCCTCTTGCGCTAAAGCCATTGCAGGGTTTTCCTGAAGTTTCGAAGCTGCTGCAAACTTGCAGTATTTCTTTCTGGCCTTTGGTAGTGGTGGTGGGTGACCTGTAGTAGGTGTCTTTCTTTTCCTGGACTCCGAAGAAGGGTGTACGAAAGAAGACGGAAAAATGCAAGGGATTGCATCTTCCGAAAGAACGCTTCTTTTCGGCACGTCGAGCAGGACCTCTCCTGCAAGCTCCAAGTATCTTTTCTTGAGAATCATATCATCTGTGAAGTGCTTGCTGCAGACTGCATCCTTTGTGCTGAGCATACGGGTCTTCCTGGGAATCGCTTGAGCCCATTCCTGGAGGCGTTCGGGATCAGCAGGAACATTGAACAAAATTGCTTTTTCTTGACAGTGAGGGTAACCTGACCGGCCACCACTAACGAAGCACTTTCTTCCCATATTCGCTCGTTGTGTAGACGCCTTCTTTCGTCAAATTTCCTGCATGGCTGCTTACCACATCACAAGTTCATTTTGCAAACGGGAATGATAAAATGCCAGGTCCCCAGACAACGCAAAGGCATCCTAGGGACATCCAAATGACATCCCTTTTGGGAGTTCGGGACATCCAAAAGACGTCCCACACAAGGTGGAAAAACATCCCAAGTGATACAAAAAAAGACCTTTTTGGGATGTCCCAAAACTGCATGCGTGTGGGATGTTATTGGGACATGTGGCCACTTTTTACTGCAGGATTATTTCAAAAGGGTGGGACATCTGCTCCCATAACATGTTAACTTGCTTCATCGCACTCGACCACCGCCTACCTGAGAGAGCCAGTTGCCTCTCCAGGAAAGCATATTCCTCGTCCAACCAACCCACTTTTTTTTTCACATAGATAACTAGATAACTTAAAACCAAGTCATGTGTTCAGAAACCAAGCAACATGCATGGAACATCAAGTGACCAGCAAAAATGATTTATTGCCTCACTATTATATGGCACTACAATCATGCCGAGAAGGACAGAGAACTTGGTATTGATGAGCGTGTAGTCTAAGGTGCACACTTTCGAGTGGAGGGCCTTCCATGGCGTCCAGCAAAAGGGCTTGCAGAGGCAGCTGAGGACAACAAAAACAAAGCCTGCATGTATGTATACGTACTGCACACAACATGCATGAAAATGGTGAACAACAGGAACATAGCATGACTATATTGTCTTATGTCTCCTGAGACAGGGTTAAACCTCATTGCAGATGCACAAGTGCCTGCTTTTACTTAGTGCTTTGTCAACACTAGAATCATGAGAACTCTGTATTTATGAGCATGACATCTGTGGTGCACGCTTTCAAATGCAGAGCATTCCAACTGGCGTCCAACAGCAGGGCTCGCAGAGGCAGCTGAGAACAAAAACAAAGCCTTAATGTACATGTCCATACTGCACACACAAACGCACAAAGATGGTGCACAACAGGGATATAGCATGCCTATTTTGTCCTGTGTGTGTGTTAAGAGGTTAAAGGGACCAACAACCAACTTTTATGGTACCTATTTTCTTTAACGCGACAGAAAGCTTACCAGTCAGAGTGTATAATCAAGGAATGGTGATGTGGAAAATGCTGTGAAACAGTTGTAATTCTAATTTTTCTATCTGCGACGGATATGAAGTCGTATACACACGTGACAAGAAAGACATGATGCAAACAGTGAGCGTGACAGCGGTTCGTGTTCGAGCGCGGCGGTTTACTGCGTGTGTGTGTACTCGCGTGCATGCGCTGCGGCTCGACATGGTCCACTGGCTACCGCGAAGGCAGCGCCATTACTTGTCACCATGCAACTCCTTTTACCTCATAAGCAGCACAGAATAGAGCGGGGATGGATAGTAATATACATACTATAATTTTTAGGACCAATAATGGCACACATGACGGTATCAGACTACGTGACTTTGTACAGCAAAGTGATCAACTCCGCAATCTAGCTTCAAGGCTCTTGCGATAGGTTGCACAACATGCCTTTTTTTTGTTACTTTTAAACACAATTTAGAGATATAAATCCTACTCACAGCGCGAAAAGGATGCTGGAATATGTCAGTAGTATAGCGCGGTCTTTTCATTTCTGACAGGATCTAATCACAAGTTCTGGCCAGTTGTCGGTCCCTTCTCCTTTAAGCCTGGTTCATACTGAAGTGCTTGTAAACAACAATGCACAATTTTACTTATTGCTTTACCAACGAAATTCATGCCAGGAATGACAAAGGAATTGGTATTTACGAGCATGATGTCCAAGGTGCACGCGTTTAAACACAGAGCCTCCCAGCTGTTGTCCAGGAGCGGGGTTCGCAGAGGCAGCTGAGGGAAAAAAAAACAAATCCTTCATGTATATGCATATCCACTGCAAGCACAAATATGCATGAAAGTGGCGCACAAAACAAACATAGCACAACTGTGTTGTTGCATGTCTGCTAGTTTAAGAGGAGTAAAACCTGCTTCATAATTACTTGCTCATAAGTAGAAATTTCTCCTTTTAGCTTACTCTAATTATGTCGGTTACGACTTTCGCATTTACAGGCATGAAGTCTAAGCTGCACGTTTTCCGTCTCTTAACCTGCATGCCTATGTCCAGGAAGCTGAGCACATTCTATGTCATTACCGGTAGGCAAAGGTGCAGACATTTGGGGTAAAGGTGCACACCAGGGGCACCACTACTAGAAGCAGCTGAAAAAAAAGAAAAAAGATCATGTAATATGTGTACACAGCTAGCACATGCAAAAAGAATATCATTGAGCAACAGTGCATATCACAAATGTGCTACATTTGTTTGGAAGTAAAACCTACTTGACAAACAGAGTGGGCTAGTTGGTCATTTCGGTTGTGTGAAACTACTTGGCTGCTGGTAAAGGATGAAAACAACATGCACTGAAAAAAGGCGGAGGTATCGGGAAGCCAGACAAGGTGCCAGTTGCTAATATGCACCAAGTGACTGAACAACAGGTTCTGCTGCTTCATAGAGATGTAGCAGAAACACCAACATACATTTTCAGTTTGTTGTTTCAGTAAGACAAAAATCATGATCATAATCACAAACGATACGGTATATACCAGTACAAAACTGGGCTGTGCCCTTTTCTTCTCATAACCGGCTAACTGATGGCCAGCAGCAGGACTCACACGTGCAACTGAATAAAAGAATAGCAAGAATATGCGCTGTTTTGAACATAAGTTCTGGCTTTTCTTACAAATGGTGTCATAATGAGAGCAAAAAATTTGGTACTGGGCATAAACTTACGGCAAGCCAGTCTTGTGTGCAGCAATGCTTAATTCATGTCCACAGCCCACTACAAATGGTTAAACTTGACACATGCATTTGACCATTCCATTTTTTTTTACGCTTATGTCAGTTGCCGTGGAAAACATGTACAACAAACCTTTGAAGTTTTTTCTTTGTCGTCCAGGACTTCTGATCGTTCTCCACGGCACTACGCACGCGCCGGCTTGCAGTTATTCGAGGCAGATCAGCCATGTGTTCCACGATCGCGGTGTCAATCTACACACGTGGCCGACAACAACAACATATCAGCATTGTGAGCTTAACAGTTTCTGCGGAAGATAAACCAAATCGCGTCACAAATAAAACTTACTCCCACGTGCCATTCTTGCTGCGAGGGTCCAGTTCAGCGTACGCCAACCTGCGCGCGATGGGGAGCCAAAGAAGAAAGTGCTAAGAACGTGCTGATTGCAGTAATCCCGGCATGTCAAGTACTTACCGAAGAGGTGGAAAAACGTTGAAATCGGCAAGATCTTGCAACCAGGCAAACACCTACGGCATGCGCGCTTGTGATTTTTCGACGAAACGTCACGGATCAAACACCTAAAAACGAGGCCAACGAAGAGTCTGATCTATCCGAACTCCAAACACGATGGCGATGGCGATGATGATCTGGCTATACCCTTTGAATCGGGTCGCCTGCGCTCAATGCGCGGCGTAGCCTGGGAAAAAAAAAAAAAAAAAAAAAGAAACGTATTTCAGAGCATCGCGGCTCCAAGACATTCCCGGAAACATGGGCACGAGAGTCACCGCGGCGCACCATACCGCCACCAGTGCTCCAACCGTTGTTTGGTTAGCTCCACATGTGTTCTGGCGCCTTTACGCTGGTCTTCTCCCTCGACAAAACCGAGTGCCGTCTGTAGCGAAGTTGTCCCGGAGGGTGGGTGGATCTTCGGACACTGGAGGACTATGTGTTCGATTGTTTCCTCTGCTGCATTGCAAAGGATGCATTGAGTCTGCTGCCCGTCAACATAGTGTGCCCTCCAGTGTCGAGTACGTAGCACGCCAGATCGTGCCTCCGCCAACAAACCACTTCCTCGTGAATTGTCGAAAAAGGCCTCCTTGGCAATGTCTCCCTTCCCCATCATGTACACAGTCATAGTCGTAGTCATAGTCACAGTCGCCGGGCGCCATGATGGCGATGGCGATGTCTGCGCAGTGCTCGCAGCAAATCGTCCACTATTTGAGCAGGTCTTGGCTCGCAGTAAGCGCAATTAAAGAACAACTGCGTATTAAACCTAAGAAAGAAAACAATAAAATAACAATATTTCATTCAATTCTTCTAAAGTTAATATGTCGGTGTTTTTATAAATACGACACCACCACACCACCGCTCGTGCGGTGCGGCCGCCGTTACCGCCGTTCTCTGATCTTTCACGAAAAGCACGGCGTGCGTGGCGCGAGTACGTGTGCCGTACCACTGTACCGCCTTTACCAAGTGTAACACTTGCTCACGCAGACAGCAATCGATCCCTCGTCCTCATAACGGCGCGACATTTAGAAAGAAACAAAAAAAAAAACAAACGAACACTTTCACAAAAACGCGGATATATTGTTTTTCATGTGCATGTAGATATGCAATTGTGCACGCGCGCCAACCATTGCTCTCCGGCGGAGTTCCTGTTTCCGATTGTTTAGGATCGCCAATTTTCAACACGGTAGCTTATTTCACCGCTAACTTGAAGTCCCAATCAGATCCTACAAGGGATGTTTTAGGAATGATCCCTATGCACATGTCTAAAGGACATCCTAAAAACCACCTTGTTGGGATGTGGGACGTTTGGACTTTTTTGGGAAGTCCCTGGGATGTAGTGTGTTGTCTGGGTCAGCGAACGCGGCTAAGGCACGCTAGCAACAGTAACATGGATACGCACACGCACGAAAGCAGACGACAAGCGCGGGCTCGGACGCTTGAAAGACAACACGGCTCTCGACCTGGTGTATTCTACGTGGACATAGCAGGGCCTTCGCCCAAGGGATTTTACACGGCCTCTGTAATTCACCAGGAAAAACACGTCAATGGGCTCTCCTTCCGAGCACAAAATTCAGAGCGAGCTGAGGAAGTAGCGATAGCGCTTGCTGCCGCGGATCCCAATTCGAAAGTCATCATCACGGACTCCCGTAAAGCATGTGCTCACTACTTGGCAGGGGAGATATCCCCCTTAGCCGGCCAAATTCTAAAACGGGCTGCCATTGATCCGACCCCGAAACGCATTATATGGGCTCCTGGCCATCAGGGCTTACGAGGTAATGAGGCCGCTGACGCGGCCGCCCGAGCGCTTACCCACCGGGCTCCTCACCCTGGCTCTTATGACTCAGAGGCCAATACACCGCTTCTGCGGTTCAAAGAAATTCTCTCATATTATCGCGACATTCACCGCCTTTTCCCGGCTCCTGCAAAGGGGCTGAGTAAGGCGGATGAGCGAACTCTAAGGCGCCTGCAGACAGGTACTCTACTCTGCCCTGCAATATTAGAGCACTACGATCCAAACACGGATGGGCGGTGCCCACACTGTGGGGAGACCTGCGATATCTTCCACATGGTGTGGGCATGTACTAAAAATCCCGACCTGCCCCCTTCCCCTACCCCTTCACGAGAGGCATGGGAGACTGCCCTCCTCAACTGCTCCTCACTGGAGTCGCAACGGGCTCTGGTGCGACGGGCGCGAGACGGGGCCTCGTCATGCGGTGTCCCGGACTAGGGACGCCGACCATGTACCGGGGTCATGCTTTGGCCCCCAAACTCTCTTTTTTTTTCTTTTATAATAAATGTTTTTTCATCATCATCATGCTAGCAACTAAAGCGGTCGCATGGCGTGTTTTCCGAGAGTGACAAACGCGACGCTCGCAGAACGCCGGCGTTGCGACCGGCCTCGCCGGTTGCTATAGCAACGGTACGTAAAACTTTTTTTTATTTTGAAGTTGCGCTGGCTTGCCGATAGGTATCCGCTGCCGTCAGCGGTCCTACGGACGCGCGCCGTTGTTACTTTATCTGGTCGATCGCGTCTCGTAAGCAAGCCGAGAAGTGTCCCCACCTAAAGTGTTTATATCTTACACCGTGGTCTGAAGGTACAGCACTCAGAGGAGGGCCTTGAATTCAGACAGACAGACAACTATACGAAATGATTGAGACTGACACTGAAGCCAGACAAAGCATAGGGCAATTTAACTGTTCTGCGTTTATAATGTAAAGGCCCAACTGAGAAGACCCTCAGTTCTGTCTGTAGGTGTGCCAATTTGTACTTCCCCCGCCACCATCAATTGTCCAAACATCTGTGGAGACAATTCCTCGAAACCTTAAGCTTCATGCACCTGAAAGTTGAATATCTGAGAAATATTAGCCTGCACAACCCAACATTATAGCCAGAAGTATGAGTTGTGCGTATGTCTCACTGTAATTTAGGCAACATTCTGTATGCCTCACCTTTTCTGACGGTCCATCACTGTTGTCGTCGCCATCTCGCGCAACTGCAGCAGTATTGGCAGCAATGGGGCCTCCTGCAATGCTTTCATTATCGCCCTCTTCTGGAGCATTCTGCCTGGCAACGTTGGGTGATAACGGCTTTGCGCCAGTCCCCGGATCGTCGGGTGGTCGTAACAAGTCTCTGGGTGGCGCTATTGTCAGTTCCGGTGAGAATTCAGTCGTGGAATGTTCCGGCAGCGCTGCTGGTGAGCTGGGTGACTGTGGCGCAGAGGTGCGAGTCTCCGGCGACTTTTGTGCTGGGGGTCGTCCTTGACTGGGCGATGCGGCCATATTTTCTGTTGCAAGGCCTTTGTTGGTGCTGGAATGCTGCTGTCCTGGAGACGGCGTAGGATCGAGCGGTGAGCAGACTTCAGATCCTGCTTGGTTTCCCTCATGTTTGCCCGGTTGCTTTCCTTGTGCTGCGGGTTGCATAACACCAGGCCGTCCTCCACCATGTTCACCCAGAACCTTTTCCTCTTTTTCACCTGGTCGTCTTTCCTCTTGTGTGCCTGGACGATGTACTTCATGTGCACCGGGACTCTCTAGCTCTTCTGCAGCTGCGTGCTGTTTTTCGGGCGTATTGGGTTTTCCCTTTTCTGCGCCTGGTTGCCCCTCTTGCTTTGGCGATTGCTTTTCCTCATGTGCACCTGTTTGCTTTCCTTGCATTGCTAGGTGCTTGTCCTCGTGTTCACCTAGTTGCTTCCCTTGCACTGCTGGCTGTTTCTTCTCATGCACTCCTGGTTGCATGCCCTCATGTGCTCTGGACTGCTCTGGAGATGGCAAGCGAGGTTCAATGGCTGCCCTTGTAGATTCAGGCCCTGCTAATTCTTGCGCTTTTGGTTCGGGTGAGCAGTGCTCTTCATTTGCTTGCCTTGCAGGCATTACACCGACCAAGTGAGGTTGCACTTGGGACAAGGCTTCTGCTGGCTGTTGCGGTGAGGTGGCGGACGGAGACGTAGCTTTAGGTGTGCTGGGAGAAGCTGCGCGTTCGGCAGTGTCCGCTTCAGCACTTGGCATCGCTTTCGGCACCTCTTTACTCCCGTCGACAGTCATTTGTTGAATCGCCTGAGAATCCTCGGGAGCAGCTGGAGAAGCAGGCACATCGGGGTCAGCGTCAATCGACTCTGACAAAAGCTGCAACTCCTTTCTGACGAGTTCCTGGCCCGGGGCTACTGTGGCGGGAGGTTCTATAGCGCTGTTGGACATCTTGCTCGGCACTGTGTCTATCGCTTCCCGGTTTGAGAGGGCCCTATTTTTGCCAGCCTTCTGCGACGACCGTTTGCCCTTAGGCACAACCTGGACCAGCGTCGAGAAGTCGTGCATGGCCTTGGCGGGCGCCAGTCGACGCTTTCTCTCCTCCCGTTCGCATTCTTTGCACTCGCGGCTGGAATCTGCGCTGCGCGAGTCCATCCACGTCTGGAACGGCATCACTATGGGTCCTGGCGGGTAGTAGTAGTAGGGATGCTGCGGCATTGGCCAGTAGGGCGAAAGGCTGGTCATTCCGAACGGGCTCTGCTGCAGTCTGAAGGTATTGTAGGCCAGCGAAAACGTTCGGAAAATTTCCAGCGGGTCCGGGAAGCGGTTACCGCAGCGGCACTCGGAACAGCACGACGGTGGCGCCGACGGCGGGAGAAGGACGCAGCAAGCCGGTCGTCCGTCGGGAAAGTTAACGTAGTGGCACTGGGGAAAGCTTTGTGAGGACGGCAGCGAGAGCTGGCTCGGCGTTGAGCTCGGGGCGCGCCGCGGCGGCGGCCGCGCCTTACGCTGAACCGCGGAGGGTACTACCTTGAGTCGGTACCGGTTCCGAATGGCGGGCGCGGACAGTCGCGGGGCTTGTACCGGTCGAGGATGGTGGTACCGCTGATGACCGAGAGGGCGGGCGGGTGCGCTGACGGCGCTGCGCGCCGATACTCTGGGCGCCGAACGAACGTCTCGAAGGCAGGAGCGGGACGGCGGACGCACGACGGTGACGCCCATGGAAGATCGGGAATCGCTGGACGGAAGCATTTCTGGTGCGAATACCGTGAGCGACAAGTAGTCCAGGGCCTTGGACAGCGGCGACTGCTGCTCGTCGCGCGCGGCGGTCGAATTGGAAGCGCTGCTGGATTCTACCGTCACCGACGCCCTGACCACCGTGCGGTCGCCCATCCAGCCCGTCAAGGCCTTCTGCAGGTCCGATAGCGGGCCTTCGGCGGTTGTTGGGTGCCCGCCGCCCTGAGGCGGCTGCTGGGATCCGTTCGCGTAGATATCGGTAAAGTACCGCATCGCCGTCTGCCACGGTGCCTCCTGCGTACTTCCCTCGGATTGGGCCCGTACTGATGGCGCGCTGGGATACTTGGTCGGTGGATGATTTGACATCGTCTTGCTAGCTGGGTCGCTTGCACGAGGGAACGTGACGCACGGAGGTGACCACGTGTTCGTGCCGCCACGAGCTGCACTATCTGGAAACCGTACGTGTGGCGCGACGAGAACGAAGTCTTACATTTTTATAAACCCCCGATATTTATTACCAATCCACTACACAGTGGAGGTAACGGTTGACTATCACCTGAACCTTTCCTGGTCATTCCACCGCAGTGGTCAAGTCTACATGTGCTGCAGGTTTGCGCCTTTTATTCAGGCGCTTCTGTTTGGTCTGATCCGCTGTGTCAAAATGATCATTGCTCAGGTCCGAGTGATTCCGGGCTGAAACTGACGAGCTACATATGATAGAGCCTACAGGTGAACACGGATATGTCGCTCTAGACTTTAGCGTACTGGAATATAAAAAAAAAAGGCGCTTACCAACTTCCTTGATGGTTTCTATAAGCGCGAAGGACACGTAACACAATCGAAGTACACAGGACAAGCGCTTCTCTCAACTAAGTGTTCTTCGCGCTTATAGAAACTATGGATCAGTACCAACTAGCTCGACCTCAGTGCCTTTCTTGATGGTACGCGCCTTTTTTTCTACTTCAGTAACAGGGGCGTAGCCAGGGGGGGTTCAACCCCCCCCCGAAATTTTTCAGTTTTGCTTGCGTATATAGGCACGCACACATACAAACGCACGCACGAACATACATAAAGTGTGGTTGAACCCCCCCCCCCCCCCCCCGAAAGAAATTTCTGGCTACGCCCCTGTTCAGTAAGCATGTACCAACTAGCCCAACAAGTTTTACTAAGACTTTGGCGTGTTGTTTCGGTTTCGCGTGCTCTGCCGTCCCGCAGGGCCTAGACAATCGAATTTTTTCCAGATCCCAAAAGGTGGTATCGTTTTCATTGCGACAGCAACTATACGGACACTTCAGGCGCATTCTTGCCGTCGGCGTCGCCGTGATGTTCCGTATAACGTCGAAGTTGCGATAACACTGCCCCGTGTGTCGTGTATGTTTTAAGTGCGAATGAAAACGTACGAGGGAAGCCGATGATCGCGGCTCAAGCGGAGAGGAAACGCATCGGCCGTATTTCATCACGCGTAAGGGCCATCGGGGGTTTCAGAGTTACGGCTGCTTGGCTACAGCAAGAACTGCGTAGTACTTGTGAGAGGCCGGGCGCGGTCACGCGCAACTATTGTGACAGGAATTAGCAGACGGCTCACACATTTGTAGGTGTTTGCGTTCGAGCGATAGAGAGCACTACGGTCGCTTCACTCGCTGCAGCAGCAGTGGTTCCTTACGCCGGTGGTTTATTGTTACTTCAGGTCGGATGCTGAAGCCTTATTTTGCATGACATCCAAATTTGTTGCTATCGCATTAACTGTGTCATCCTTGCAGTGAAACTGACTTTTTTTAATATAATAAAGCCCACTTCTACGAACCCACAAAGCTTTTATTGCTAAAAAGTTATTAAATTGGGATTCAAGTACTATGAATCGCCCATCTCCACAATCACATGGCCGTTCCCACCGACAGCGTGTATCTAGCGGAATCAGTTTTCAAATAGAAAACTTTTCAAATTTGCTGCTTTTACACATTAGACCTGGTACAAACCCCAATGTGTAACTTGCCATTTAAATGTGAATGAAATCTCGTTGCAGCTGGCCCTTTTAGCCTTTCCCTACTGTACATTGAGTGATGTGCACTACTTAATTGTTGCGCCACACACAATCAGGTGGAGTCAGCAGCATACATTGGAAGTTTTACTACACCTGCCATGCAAGCAGTTTCAGTTCTCGCCAAAGTAACTTAATTGCTCTTTAAAAGCAGTCGGAACAATCGATGCTTTACTCAGTGAGCTTGCATGGCATGTAAAATCTACATGTGCGAGAACACAGAGTGCTCATGTAAACATTGTACCACATCTAAAGCAGCAGTGCCTTCAAGCATCTGAATAAACAAAAATGACAATACACAACTGATTAAAAAGTTTATTTATACCTGCGTACGTATGGAGCTCTTTCTCAATCCTACAATCAAATCTGTAGCACCATAAGTACAATCCAAATTGACATTTGCAGTTAATTTCTCTTACTTCGCCAGAGAGAGAAAAAAAAGTTTGCCAGAAGTTACCTCGCACAGCTCGACATGCAAGGTTAAAAAATAAGCGTTCTTCAGGATTGCACCTAACAGACTCTTCGCACGTGACGTGAACTCTCAAAAGAAAAAAAAAGCAGCTAAAATGTAAAAACAACTGGCTTGGGGAAAATAAAAAGGGGGTGGGGGTGGGCTCATTCGATAAACATGCAAGACCAAGCGTGCCTTTATGACATACATCAAAAAAGTGTAGGGAAAGAACTGAATTAATAAATAGAAGGAAAAAGACATCATTGCTATCAAGTCCAAAAAAAAAGTAATCCCACTAAAAAAAACAAAAAACAATGGCAATGTGCACTCCATGTGCTCCTCTCTCCCATAAACTATACCGTGGATCGCTTCCAAGATTGCTCCTCGTATTATATACACCGCCAACTGACGTACCAGCAGTTGGGCAACACGATGCTCGAAATGCAGCCAGGATTCGAGAGGTGAGGGAACAAAAAAGAAAGAAACGCAACTGCTGTCTTTTCCCGGTGAAAATATGAGCTAAAATAAACGTGCCACTTCCTCCTCACAGCCTGTAATATAGAGCAGGGAAAAACTACTAAAAGCATTACACATAATAATGAGGCCACGTTTCGCAGACGCAACACAAAATCTCGGCTCTGCACGAACGAGAAGCAGCAGGGGTGCACTGCCACTAGTAAAACGCAAAAAAATCCGCGGAAGCCGGCAGCGGAGAAACCAAGAGGGCTTCCCGAGGAAGACAACTTGCAAACGGAACGATGGAAGCTTGTCTCGAAGGAGTGCCACCATCTACAACAGACTGTTTTGTGGTGTTTTGAGAATTGCAGTGGGATGGGGGCGGGGCAGGTCTCGAGAATTAAAGGTAAGACCGTGATACGGCACGAGACGAGAGAGGCACGTTTGACCGGAAGACCTGACAACGGAGAGCGAAGCCGTGTAGGCTTTCGGAGCATGCCGCCGGCCTTAGAGATAAAGACGTACAGACACTGAGAAATGATGTGAATGTGAGCAGAGTTTGGCAATATATATATATTTTTTTCCCGTTTCCTGGGGGAGAGAGCTTCGGTTTAGATGCCCATGAAATTCGCGAGGTTCACAGAGTAGCGGTGGTGGCACTAGGAGTGTCGAGAGAAGGTGTGCTTGCAAGAATGGGGTAGGGGTTCGGAGAAGTGATAAAAGAGAAGAACAGTTCTTGCAGCCCCATTCGGTTATGGGCCAGCCAGTGTGTGTGGTGTGACGGCAGATAGGTCTTTACAAAGTACGACTGCGCGGGGGATTTAAAAAAAAATGACAACAAAGATTTTGCAATTGAGTGAGTGCGTGCAGACGGGGGCTTGGCGAGCTTCAAGAGTTGCGGATGCCTCGATTCCTCGCTGCCCGTTGTCCGAAGGCCTCATATCGCGGGCACGTTGCAACCAGGAGTTGGGACATCTGTCAGCCTTGGTGCTGGAGGAGGTCGGTTGCAGCCTGCAATTCGAATGAGGCAGCGTGGCTTCAGCGTCTTTCCAACACCAATGAGGATGCAGAAAGGCTTAACGAGAATGCTTAACAACAGAAAGTGTAGCTATGCTGTCAAGTGCCCAGGCATGTACCAGACATGTCACAACACTGGTACCATAACCCTCTGCGACAAGCATGATTGACTGTCTATAAATGTGTGAAATTTATGTGATTTGATTGATGCCAAGGTTCTGGAGACCAAATTTAAACCGAATGAAAGTGTTATAATAAATTACGGTGCATTTTACAGCAATTCATTGAAATGACAATGTAAACAATCATGTTATTGTACGATAACTCATGTTATATTTCTTCAGAAACCAATTCAATGACCCACTCAAATTACATGCGATAGTTATCTGCCGGCAGGGAGCATTCCTAAAACAGTAAAAAATTATTTTAAATTCCTGCCAAAAATACCCCACATCCAACTTCTCATTAAGCATGGTACTGCCTTCACCAAAGCTATCATGTGCGACAATTTATTTCAACCAGAAGTGAAACTTTAGGCAACAAGAATGCTTAATGTGCCCGTGTCTCAGTGTCTGTTGTCTCTTCCTTGCCAATAGCGCACAAAAATGGCAAAAGTCGCGTCTCTGAATGAGGAAGACGTGTCACAAAGCGATAAGGAACGCTATGGCACTATGAAGGGTTTCCTCTCAACGGCGAGACCAATAGAAAACTTGCGGCATTCATCGGCGCCCAATGGAAGGATTAGATTGATGAAGCTTGACATTTAATTACCCGTTTCTTTTGCACTACCGTGTGCACCACAGTACGGTATGCCCACGACTACTCAGTGGGAACAATAATGTGCGTGTGAACAGGTTCCCATCAGGGGGAAGATCTTTCGTGGCACAACCCAACATTGGCCGCATTCCTGGTTGAGACGACACAGCTAGCTTCCAGACAAAGTGATCAATTTATTGTACATAATGCCACACCGAATTCGCTCGTGGTCTCTGGTGCTGCCGCCTACGATATGTACCAGCCGGGCACCAGTTCCACAAACAAAAATGGAAAGAATGACGTCGTCCACTTACATGCTTTTCTACAATAGTACACACTTGGACTTCTTTTTGGTGTTTGGCTTCTTCTCAGGGTTCTTACGGTTGATCTGCCGTACAAGGTCATAGAAGATCTGCAAGGAAAGAACAGACATCAAATGCACTGAACAACTAGGCCAACGTAAAGGGAATTAGGTGATATCGGAAAACAGCACCATGTGTCCGTGCGTTTCCAATGCGTATCTGTACAGGAGACACCTTTGGCAAAGCTGGCTTCATTAACAGACCTGTCTCAAACAATGCGGTGTCAGCCTTACTAGGAGTTGAGGTAGCGCAGTTAGCCTTGAATTGACAAAAACTGACCACAGCCTGCATTAACTGGTGGGTATATGTGATCAGAGAGAGGTACAAATTTTATCTATATAGACCAGTTATAATGTGGCTGCTGGAAAATTGTCAGAGAAGTGGGGGAGCGAGCGTGCTTCTCAGTGGCGGTGGACCGGCTGCGGAGAGAGCAACCAAAGCATTATGAAGGAAAAGGGGACACGGAGTGAATGGGAAATGGGGAAAGGAAAAAAAGACCGGTGGGGGGTAGCAGCACGACACGGGCATGTGGTGTAAGGAGGGGGAGTGATTGCCTATGCAACGGAGAAAGAAGCCTTTGCTCCCTTCGCTCCGGCCGCTTGTCATGTGGGCGCTCTGCTCCAAATGGGCGCCCGTGTCCACACAAAGTGCATGTTACCGCTGTTTGGCTCTTTGGTTTTCTGTTGGGAAAATAGCTGCTTTGCCGCAGAGCGCAGATATCGCACGTGCGACCTCAATTGCCCTGTAAATGACAATGCTTTTAAAGGAGTACTGACATGAATTTTAAAATTTTTCGGGTTGTTGCTCTAAATGAAAGCACGGGTGTCGAGAACCCTAAAAAGAGTGTCGTGGTGCCTGGGAATGCATTGCATATATTTTTAATACCGCTTCTTTCAACCAGCAGTTTCCGTTTCGGTTTCAAGAGGGCGGCTACATACCGTAATTTCGCGCGTATAACCCGCACCGAAAACCCGAAAATTTCAGTGGCAAAGTAGGGGTGCGGATAATACGCGGGGGTTTTCCTATAGTGCTGCTTCACAGCAATACGTATTGTGCCGTGAAGCCGCTTTACAGTGTAGCGAAGGCTACGGAGGCGGTTTCCGCAAATTCGTGTTGCTCCGCAAGCAGTACGGCAGCTTGCGGCCGATTTCGGTTTCGCTTGCTTGCATCGTTGAAGCGTTTAGAAAAACGTTCGGGGAAAGACAATTCGATTGTTCAGTGTAAACCTCACTGTCACATTACAAGTATATTTTTTTGGACGTTTGCGGCCGCACAGTGACCCTCCACCCATCCTCCACCACCCTCCACTTGTCCCTACGTCACGGACGCCATGTTTACTTTGGAAAAGGGCTTGCCGAAAAGGTGGTGCTGTCTAAGAAATAGAAAGAAAAGGAAGGAATTTTTGCAAAGTGAACAATACTTGTATCTTAGCTACGACTTCCCGCAGCTGTTTGAGTTCCATAATAAATAAAGCAGTAGTTATTTTAGCAAGGCAAATGAGATATTATCAGTAAATTTAAGTACTACTTTTTGACGCGGTAGCAGGCATGCATTTCGGTTCTGTTGCTTCCATGGTGCTGTCAACTGTCAAGACAAGTTGTTGCCGAGTGTGAGCTCTCTTTGCCTCGTTGATATCGCTAGTTCTCCACATCTCGACCCGTTCGCCAAGCCTAAGTCGACCTATTCTGTCACCATGAGTAGCACCCGTCGGCAGTCCTTCACCGCACAGCAAAAGCTTAAGATCATCGCTGTCGCCGAGGAATTCGGAAATCGCGAAGCGGGAAGACGGCACGATGTGGACGAGTCCTGCGTGCGACTGTGGAGAAAGAACAAAGACAGCCTGCAAGCCGCGCACCGCGACCGTAGGTCATTTCGTGGCCCCAAGACCGGCGCCTACCCTGAGCTGGAGGTGCAGCTAGTAAAGTTCATCGAAGATGTGAGAAGCAGGGGTCACGCCGTATCGACCGAGATGGCCCAAGTGGAAGCGCGGCGACTGTCGAGGGAGCTAGGCCTACCTCACGGGTTCCGTGCGAGCCGCGGATGGCTGCACCGCTTTATGAAGAGGCAAGGGCTCTCAATCAGACGGCGGACTACAATATGTCAACGCTTGCCGGCTTCTTACGAGGAGAAGCTGCTCAAGTACCAGAGATATGTAATTGGCCTGCGAAAGCAGCACGATTACATTTTCTCGCAAATCGGCAATGCGGACGAAACTCCTGTTTATTTTGAAATGCCGTTGGACACAACGATTGAGAAGACGGGCAGCAGTTCGGTGAGCGTGCTGACCGGCGGGAACACGAAACTGCGCGTCACAGTATTGCTTTGTGCCCTCGCCGACGGCACGCAACTGCGACCGTACGTCATCTTGAAAAGGAAAACTCTTCCGAAGATTCATTTGCCTGCCGGTGTGGTGGTGCGCGCACACGAGAACGCGTGGATGAACAGTGACTTGTTCGTGGACTGGGTCAAGACGGTATGGGAGAAGAGGCCTGGTGCGATGCTCGCAAAGAGGTCCATGCTCGTTCTTGACTCGTTCCGCGGCCACACAACTGAGGAAGTGAAGGACCGCCTTTCACGCAACGGGACTGACTTAGTTGTTATACCCGGTGGAATGACGTCAATGTTGCAGCCTCTAGATGTGTCGCTTAACAAGCCCTTCAAAGCTCATGTCAAGCGCTATTACGCCGAGTGGATGGCCGAAGGCCTCTACGACTTGACGCCGACAGGGCGAGTCCGAAGGCCTGATATTGCCCTATTCTGCAAGTGGATTGTCGAGGCATGGAAGGCCATTCCAGGTGAGATGGTGCGGAAAAGTTTCAAAAAATGCTGCATCACAAACAACATGGATGGAACCGAAGATGACCTTGTGCATAACAGTGAGGACTGCGGCTCAAGTGATAGCTCCAGCGAGAGCAGTGACAGTGAGTGATTGTGACTGGCCTTGCAGGCAGCGTATTCTGCTTGCTAAATAAAGCTTTTTCTGTCTACATATGTGCTGTGTTACCTGAGCAGTAGCTTTTGTACAGCCTTTCCTGTATATCGAATGTGCGGGCAATACGCGAGGATTTTTTTTTTTTTTCTCGGCGAGCTGGAAGTGGGGGTGCGGATTATACGCAGGGGCGGGTTATACGCGCGAAAATACGGTAGTGACGTGTCAAGTCTGCCCGTGACGTCACGGACAGACTGCAACCCACGAAATATGCACCTGCTGTCCTTTGCTGTCAGTCGAACGTGGTTCTTGATTAGTGGACTGTCGTCCAGTGCCTCCGACAGCGATTTCTGTGATTTAGGCTGCATGCAGGACCCAGACTTAGCAAACCAAGTGAGCTGACTTGAAACGTCATAGGGCTCTCCATGCGGTGAAGCTGCCTTGCAGATGCTGGGAGATGAAAACTTTAAAATCAAACTTAAATGTTTATACGTGTTTCCCGGATGCGGTGTGGGGAGAGCGTTAACACTACATGCCAAGGAAACCAAAAACGTCTGTTTTGCTGCACTTCAAGATCGTGTCAGTACTCCTTTAAGACGCAATCGAGCCTTCGCCTTTGCCACCAGCAGGCAGACTTCCACGCTTGAAATACTTTTTTAGGATAGTTGCTGTGGCTGTTCTCCTGACCGCGATCCGAAACTTCGTTTCACGCGTGCTGCCCGCTGTTTAGCTCAGGAGTGCGATATCTTCTACGTCCAATATCCCTGTTGTCTTGGGCAAACTTCCCACGACAGCATGCCAAGTTGCAACCCGCATGCTAGGCCTAACGAGCGCTAGCTGCCCCGTCGGTACTGGCCGCGGGCGATCAAAGTTGTGGTTTGGTGCAGAGTCAATGAAATTTTTCGAAGCTGTTGCATTTAGGAGGGGTGACTTGAATCTCAAAATGCACACCCTTGTTTAAATCTTGCACGATGGCGTGCATGTGCAACACTATACTCGCGGACAACTTTTCTTGGCAATGAAGGAAAGGCTACGGGCGCGGAGCTACTGCCCATGTACTTCTCCGCCGAGTAGTCCGGTTCGGTGCATGTTTCAAATTCAGTTTTGGTTTGTGAACCTTCCGTATCTCCTGTGACGACCGTTTGATTATTCGAGCAGCCGGCACAGGCTTAGACAGCCATTTGTTAGTGAACTTCGTCACAAGCTCCTTCGGCGAGTCGTCGAAAAAGCTGGATGGTGGCGAGTGCTCACCTGAAGACGAAGACTCCATTTTGACTGTGAGGTGCACGTGAAAGGTGCGACGATCTCACAGGCGCAAAAACGCGAAATGAAACTGCATGAAGTAAACAAATATAAATTCTCCTTGGTGCGTGCTGACCCTCTTTTCAAACAGCGTCCCGGAGAAAATAAAGCAATGTTTTTTATTCTCACGCAGAAAACACGGACGCAATTGTGGGACTGTATTCTTTAGCAATTCGGCTTTGTAGCCTTCCTTTAATTGCCTTGTCCGCGAGTATAGAGTAGTGATCGTGGCCGCCACTGTTTTTGACATTGCACATGCTTCCGGAAAATCAAAAGTGTGTGGAATTTTAATTGCTGTTAGACATGTTTTGTACACGTACAGCTTCTCAAAAATGTTTTGGTTACAGTGCGGCACTGCTTATAGTGCGGAAATTCGGGACTCCGGCAACTTGCATTATAAGCGGCCTATGCTGTATATAAAGTAGTTACATATGTATACACAAATAATCACGGACACACTGCACAAGAATTATTCACAAAGTGTTGAGGCCTGTACACTTCAGAAAACACCCTAAACACTTTTCTTGTGGTGTGTAATCCACAGGTGGCACCTCAACGTGGGTAGAGATCGTGCTGCAACTACAACTACATGTTTGAGCCATTCTGCTTTACGAGAGTGATTCTCCCCTCTCTGACAATGCATATAATGTGTGGGGTTTTACGTGCCAAAACCACGATACGATTACGAGGCACGCTGTAGTGAAGGGCTCCGGAAAGTTTGACATCGCACGGTGCATGAGGCTCTCGCATTTCGCCTCCATCGAAACACGACTGCCGTGGCTGGGGTCGAACCCGCAACTTCTGGGCCAGCAGCCGAGCACCGTCGCCACTATACCACTGCGGCAAACAGAACAAGTAGCAAGCCTCCAAGAGAATTGCGTACAGAGCACAGTGGCGAGCCCATTAATTGAATTTTGTGCTTGAAAACTCTTGGTGCAGGCTAAGTCTGGCCTGATGCATTGAATGCATGCTTGAGCTTGCCTGCTTAAAGCAGTCAGTCGATACATCAGGATTACCAGGATCATCAAGACAGGATTCGGGATTTATTGCAAGGATTACATTCCAAATTTACATACTGCACATTACCAGGCACACGTTAATGAGGTGCTACTGCACGTACCTCGTTGACATTGATCTTGGCCTTGGCTGAACTCTCGAGGAAGGCGCAGTTGTTGAAAGAGCGGGCCAAGTTCGCTCCCTGGTCCTTGCCGACCACCCGCTCATCTTCCAAGTCGCACTTGTTTCCGACGAGAATCATTGGCACCTGTAACGCGGCAGAATGAAAAATGTCGTGCAACAAGACTGCCATCAAACTTGGCTGGCTTTCACTAACATTACCCAGATGCACTCGCACACATTTCTAATGTTGCAGAAGCTCTACTGTGCACTCCTCGCATATAACCAGGCTGTGCTTAGGAAGCATAAATTTATGGAGACATTTGTATGATATTTCGATCTAATGCTAAACTAGTCTCGAAGTACTGGACTTGGTATCATTGATGTTTCCACATCTTCACACTGGGAAAACATGTATCAATAATGCTCGATATGACAATTTGGAAAAAAAAACTTAAATCTGATCGCTGCTGTTTAGTCCAATCTGCATAAGCTGAGGGAGCTCTTGCTCACTAGTAGCAAATAGGATCCAAATAACTAGTTTCGCCAATATGTAGCATATGTTGCAGCACATGTGACAGCCTACAACTGCAACGAGGAAGCTAGATATCGATACGCAGATCACGACTGACTAAATCTGGTTTGGGCAAGAACATGGCCAAAGGCACACACTGATCTGGCTCAAGCACGACCCTTATCGGGCTTGATTGCAATCCATCCTCGAAGCAGCACTAAGAAGGTACAAACACACACGACGAGCGCTGGGCTAGTACCAACTAGTACCAGCTAGTACCAACTAGCCCAACAATCTTGTTGATTGCAGTCGTCGACTGTACTCGTTACCTGCACGACACCTGTATGATTAAAGTGGGGCGAGACTTACCTTGGTAAAAAAAATTCAATTTTGGGATTTAGCAATCACCTTGATAGAGAATTTCTTATATCTTTCAGAAAATATGTCACACTTGGGCACTCGCGGCTTCAAAAATAGTTTTTGGTCCTTTTTGTTTGACGCGTTGACAGGAAATGTGCGTGTACCCCTAAGTAACTTCTGCATTTTTCTCAAAACAACGTTTTTGAAGTTTGTGTATCTTTTTCGCAGGAACTATTAAAATTTATCACATGTGTTAATCAGTGGTATTTACATAACTGGAGCTAGAATCAGTAGCCTAGGTGCACTAGTGTTCTTTCAGTATTAAGAAAACCATTTATAAGATGCAATTCGCATACATCGACAAACAAAAAAACATAAATCGAGTTTTTGCTGTACGCTCACAATTTTAGTTCCACTTTTGTAAAGCATTAGTAGCTTCCTTTGCGAAAAATTGCTATGCTCTGCAAATAGAAAATCTTAAGAAAAAAAGAGTACATTTTTAGAGAAATTAAAAATACAAAAATAACACTAAACAGAATTTGAAACTAATTTTTAGCTTTAATGAAACTTGCGTCTACCTTTAAAATACCTTGCAAATTTTATAGCCATAACTTTTATTACCACTGCTGTACAACCAAATTTTGAAACACTTTCAGTCTCACCCCACGATAAATTCACACACAAAGCTGTAATAAATTACTGATATGAACTCTGAAAATTCATGAACACGAGCTGTCGCTGGAGCCAGCGTTTCGACAAGCGCACTTTTCTCCAAGGCGGCAACTGTTTCTTCAAGTTGCAGCCTTGAAGACAAGTCCACTTGGTCGAAACGTCGGCTCCAGTGACAGCCCACATTTACGAATTTCATCTCTCTTCAAGCTTCCGCCATTCTCTGAACTTCTACCTTTCGTTTTACACATGAACTATGAAACAATGAAATTCTATAGTCTTTTACCACTTAAGAATGAATGCCAGCTCTACCCACAAACAGCCATCGCTACCCCTCCCACAGAGAATTTGCATGAATGCTCCACCCAATTGCGCTTACTAAGTTTTGTGACACCAAGCACTTCTTGAGTTTCAAATAGTTGACTTCCATACAGACACGTTCGTGTCGCTGGTTTTAGGATGGATACTTGAACGTCCTGGCAAATTTCGTAAAGGATTCTGATATACGTAGTGTTTACATCAGTCGAGAAGAAGTACTTAAGGTTTGAGCAAGAACCAGCTAGCATGAATGTCCTTCACAGGTGAAGGACAGTCAGGCTGCAGTGCCGTGGGCGCGGCTTGCGTTTTCTCTGAGGATGCAACCTACTGCAGGGTTTTACGTGCCAAAACCAGTAAAGAGGCATAGCGCAGTAGGGGGACTCCACACAAGTTTTGACTACTACAATGGACTAGCATTGTTTCACACGCAAAACACCGAGACAAGCATCTCTCGAGCCGTCCACTCACATCATCCATGTCCTTGACTCTGAGGATCTGCTCCCTGAGGTCCTGGAGGTCATTGAAGGTTGATTGGGCCGTGATGGAGTAAACAAGCACAAAACCTTGTCCATTCTTCATGTACAGGTCGCGCATAGCTGTAAATTGCTCCTGCAATGGTAGAGGAAGCGTGACATCAGCGATCAAAGCCGCATTCGTTTGAAATCTCTCGCCAGTGATAATCCCGCCAGTAAAAACTGTAGCTCGTTAACTGACACTAGTCAGTAGAGGCAGGAGCGCTGGACTGCGAGTGGTGCACAGTCACATGTGCTGTCGTTTACTTACGTCGCTTACGTCTTCAACACCAATGATGCCCGAGGTTTGAAAGAAATGAGCATGCAGTCTGAGTGGGCAACACTGATGCTATCGCCATCGACCTGTGTCAACTACAGGAAAGAGAAAGCGAAATTTAAACTTACCGTTCCAGCGGTATCCAAAATTTCCAGCATGCACTGTTGCCCGTCCACTTCCACTTGCTGCAAATTCAAAACGAATGCAACTGTCAGGGTGAATGCCTACAGCTTTGGTGCAATGACTCAAAATAGAAAGGAAACAAAGCACAGAGTTTTGACTTCAGAATTCCATGTGTGAACCACAGCACAAATGTGTTCGTGGAGTCAATGTTGCCGATCTCAAAGTACATAGTTCTGTACATTTGGCCAGCTCTTAGATCCCACTAGTTTATTCGCAAATTTGCAATGTAATCCTTATTGATACACTACGGACAAGTAATGGAAGCGCCATGCCCAATCCCTCATGCCATCGTAAAGTGCTACAGCAAAATCCGATCTCTTGCTTTATATGCCTGGCTTACTGTGACTTGCTCTCACAGCAAGGCCAGAAATTTTGAGTAACTCTTAAGTGCGATTCAGCAATCTTGCTTGAACTATGAAGTACTGGTTCCCCCCACTTTCTTTAGAATCCTTTTTATACATCACAACCATCAAAAATTAATTAAATTTTGGGGCTTCTACATGCCATAATCGCAACAATTATCAGACACACCATGGTGGGGGCTCCAGATTAATTTTGACTACCCGGGGTTCTTTAACGCGCACAGTGAAGTACATGAGATGTTCTTGCCCTTTGACCCAGACTCCTGGGAACACCAGGAATTGAACCCGCATCCTTGTACTTAGTGGCTAACACTACTGCAAAGCCTGGGTTGAAATATAGACTTATACTGTCACATAGTGGTATCACAACTTTGCAACATGACCATGCCTTGCCATGCAAGGACACAATGGGACACTAATGTTCTGATGTTAATTTAACACTTTGAGGTGCTTTGTACAAAAATATGTACACGACTTGTTTGTGCTAGTCGTGTCAAGTGGGGGCTAAGAAAGAACAAGATACCTTGATGCATGGATCAATTGAACCTCCTGCTTAATACATGTCTTCATTCAACCTCATTTCGCAGTGTACTGTTGCACATGATCATTTTGCTGAAGGCACTACCATGTTCGACGAGTCGTTTGACGTGTCACTTTCCGCGAGCCACGTCAAAAGTCTAATTTTCCTTTGCACAAAATGAATATAATGGAAAACCAAATGGTGCAATATTTCTAGCCCAAGATTTGATTCTATTTATGCAAAAGGAGACCATGAATGACTTCAGTTCCAGCCTTGAAGATGACGGGGCCACTTGTCGAAACATCGGCTTGAGCACCCACCCCCTGTTCATGGATTTTTTCAGGATAAATAGATATCCAATTGCAATTTAATTAAGATTAGTTTCCATAAAACACATAAATCAACGAATTATGAGATTATTTTTGTTGTAATACAATAATGAGTGTCTTGAAGTAATGTGTAAATCTGACACATTTACGGAGTTCTTCATAGGTCTCGCACAAAAAGGTCAATGTCCCGCACGTCAGACTACAAGGTTAAGAAAACACGCCCAAATGCACTGACCTTCCTGTAACTGTCTTCGATGGTGGGATCATATTTCTCCACGAAGATGCCCTGGACAAACTGTACAGTCTGCAAAAGCGAATGGAGAGGCACAAGAACAAAGGCCGTCAAGGAAGGGTTAGTGATCATGAGGCAGCTTTTTTCCCCCCTCTAAACTCTTTCACGATCGAGCAACTTGTCGAGCACTCACCAGGGCGCTTTTACCAACGCCTCCACTTCCCAACACCACAATCTTGTACTCTCTCATTGCAGACCCAGACAGGGCTACGGCTGTAACAAACGAAAAATGCCTTACAACATATATATTGTACACTTCTAAAAGACTACTGTCAACATCACACGTGCAATATTGCGACAAAACAGTAAAAAGCATTCATGAAAGAACGGTGCGCATACACAGGAGAAAAGAATGAGACCGCAGAAGTGCACACTTTCCTAAAGTCGGTGTTTGTGTTGTCTCGTTCTCTTCTGTGTGCACGTTTTCACACCTGCATTTTTACAATGAATGCTCAATTTTCAGTCACAAGTGAAATGCAGCAGCGAAAATTTTCTTCCAGCACAGCTACACGACCCGAATGGACGAGGTCATCCAAAACATGAAGCACTTTTCGAGTTGTGACCTCGTCCAAAAATAAAAACTCGGGGCTCCGAACTACCCCCCAGAAAGTTCCAACACCAAACATGCAAGTGTCAATTTGTTTCGGCATTTCTGCATGTAGTACAAGGGCTTACAAGACCGCGCACACACACTAATGAATAAAATTCCCAGAACTTACGGCACAAAGTGCCTTTCGAGTTGTGACCTCGTTCAAAAATAAAAACCTGGGGCTCAATTCCCCAACTCCCAAGCCAGTTCCTATATTGGATGCACAAGGTTAGCATGCAGCATGTTTCAGCAGTTTTACATCCTATATAACAAGCTTTTACAAGATTGAGAACATGTACAAACTTTCCCAACCGAGAGAACGACAGATTCGCAGTGCTGTCCCGCAACGCAAAACCGCAAAGTTGTGCAGAGCACGAGGAAATTTCCTGCCCCCTCTTGTTTCCTCGTCATCATCTCGAGAGGAAACTGGCAGACTTCCAGGCACTACACGTGCGAGGAGAGGCCCCAGCTGTCGCAGCCGTGCCCCAGACACTAGACGAATGACCTCGTACCTCAAAAAGTTTTTGCGGGGTGGGTGTGCGCACCCCCCCCCACGGTGTCGACGGAGAAGCCATTAGGTGACACTCGCAGCGAAGTGGGAAACTGCTCGGAGAACAGCTGCTCTGGAACGTTAGCTACCTTTCTGAAATATGACTTGTCGGACAAGCGAGTCAATAAGCTCCACCTTGCCAGGCATCAACTGCTGATTAGAGACCGGTGTATCCAGGAGTTGAACGCAACAGTATAACACCCCAATCATGCCAAGAACCTGCTTATTCAAACCAACAGATATTTAAAGGGGCGGTGCCATCAAATTTTGAGGCTATAACGAGCCTGTTGTGGGTTTCCTCTGTATGCAAGGTCACTCCACACGAAGGGTCAGACACAGCAAACGTTTAGAATATATTTTAATCCACTTCCAAAGTGTACCTAAATGCCCATTCTCCCGACCGAGACCCATCGTTAGCAACGAAAGTTGTAGTGATGTCACACCAGATCTGCTGCAGTGACGCGAGTGACCTCCGCCACCTCCACAACGTACGTATAGTGAACTAGAATATATTCTAGTTCACTATAGTACCGGCAAAGCATCGGTTGCAACATCACTCGCCGAGTTTCGATCGCTTCCTGGCCAAGTGCGTCACACCCTTGAGTGGTCATGTGACCAAGACCCCTACACTTCTACTGCCCAACTTCGGCGCCCAGAAACCGAAACCGAAAGCTGTTCACATCAAGCGGCGATATTAAATTATTTAGCGAGAATACATGAATCTTGGTGCGTGTATCATGCTTCCTGGAGCTATAGGAAATGCTTACAGCAAAGAACGCGCAAGCCACAAATTTGGTAGCACCACCCCTTTAAGCTGAGGAAAGCATACGGGACATTATTTGTTGCGTTTAACTGCAGTGTAACAATAATGACCGAAATCGAAAGGAATTAAAGTGGACGAAAAAGCACCCTTTCCCTCGGGGGGATCTGAACCCACAACTTTTGATTGGGTTCGGATCCCACCGACAGAAAGGTTGCTTTTTTGTCCACTTTTCTTTAGATTTAGGTCATTATTACACTGCAGTCTAACACAACAAATAATGTTGCCTACACTTTCCTTGGCTTAAATATCTGTTGCTTTCATTACTTGTGTCTAACACAGAGACAAGCCCCTCAAACAATTCCCAGTCTTTCTTTCAAAAACCTCCTTGTAAAGGAAACACCTGCATGCCCCTCGTTTCCATTAAAAACCATTTCACTGAAGAACACCCCTACGTGATCACCCTTGTTTCACCCGCTTTTTTCAGTAGTGAACACAAGGCACTTTGAGTAAATAAACGAAGCAGGAACCTCACTCAAGCACTCCTCTCAGTACCGACAATAACTCTTGTCAATATCGGCGAATCGTAGCAACAAACAGGCAAGGGTAACTTTTAACATGACAGTGTTAGCTGCCCTGAGAAGAATCTAAATCTTGGGCATCTAAAACTAAAATAAGCTTTGAGTGGGTGCGGGGGGGGGGGGGGGTGCAATGGCAAACTGGAGCGGATGGCGATACGATAACTCGTCCAATCATAAACGACACGAAGTTAACAAAAGAAGTGAGGGATTGACGAGAATAGTAACGGAATTTTTATCGTGACAAGGCAAGAAAGCTACGAAAACCCGCAATCGTGGTTCAAACGCTCTTCCCCCTCCGAACCAGCAGGGCGAGGCCGCTTAACGGAGTCACCGACATACAGACGTACCGTGTCAAAATATACACGATTCTACGCAAGGACAGGAAACATTAGAAACGCTTTCTCACGCGAGCCTAGCCTAGCGTAAGCGATACGCGAGGCCGATGTAGCAAGGCCCCAGTGTACGAGGGAGTAGAGGTGGGCGTCTCTCCCCCGCATATACATTTTTTTTTTTTAACTTTCTTTCACGCCCGCCACCTTTTTCAGCGAAGTGAGCGAGTGTGTTGGACTTCGGCCAAAATCGACCGACCACGCATCGTTTCACTGACCAACACCGGTGAGGGTTCTTCATTCAGCGTGGATCAACGCGAGTTGTACTCGAAAAACCGAAGCACATGGCGACGACACGGCGCATTAGGTATGCTCAAGGTGACAGGGCGTCGCGTTGCAACGGCACCGACCCCGAGCGAGCGGCTAACAAGGCGAAAGACACGGCACCACGCTGTCCCATCACCCCCCTCCCACTACATCCCAAAGCTACAGGAGTTTCAGACATACAACGCCCCAAAAACCAGCACAACCGCAAAGAGATGTCCTCCAAGAGGAAGGGGAAGCAGCAGCGCGTTAGAAATAAAGAAAAAAACGAAAAATCGTGACCCGCCCTCCCGTTTCGGACCGATATACTCTTGACAGTCGGCTTTTAAAACTCAACAAAAACGCTGCTTTAGAAGCGGCGGAATTCCTCGCATGCTGGCCTCGGGGAAGCAATATGTGTCGCGACTCAAACAGATTCCTTTTATGGATGTCAACGATCTCTCATCGCTCTTGATTAGGAGGAGTGTCTTGGGACGTGGGCTGCTGAATAAAAAAGTGAAGACACTGAGCTTGACAGACGAGCGAAGTGATAGCTATTCCTGCCGAGTCCCGCCGTTAAATAGGCAGCCCTACTTTGTTGGCTTCTACCAGGGCTACTTGGAGAGCACTTCACTATCATCCCTACTTGAGTATCTTTATAAACAATCAAGGCAGGCCTTAGCAGACTGTAGGCTTAACTGGCGGCCGATGCGAGCGCGGAAATGTGGGGCGGGAAACCCTGTCACGGGGATCGGTCGTGCCGTCATCGAGCAACGGTTCGTCCGGACAAGCGGGACACCAAATTCGGCCGGGACGAATAAAATCTTCACGTACCTTTTCGTAGAACGGCAGAAAATAGATATACAACAGGGCGATGCCTCTGTGCTTCCTGGCGCAATGACGTCAGGCCCTTGGCGCTGCAAAAAAGGTGAAGCAAAAGATGACCAAAATTATTTTTTTTCAAAATTTTGAAAAATGTAAAAAATGTTCCAGTTTAAGTGTAAAACGTTATGTAAAATAAATTATAATATTTTCTTTGACAAGAATTAAACTTTATGTTTTAAATATTTTTAACATTGCACCTTTGCACGTCTAGTTTCTCCATTTCGCATACCCTCCTTCCTACATTTCATTTCATTCTTGTCTTCCTCGCTGTCGCCTGTCTTCGTCATCCCTGTTTTTTTTTTTTTTCTTCTGTTCCCCTTCTACATCCATTCTGGTTTGTCTTCCCACTTATTTCATTTTCCATCTTCTCATCTCTTTCATTTTAACTCAATTGCGATACTATTTTGATCTTATTTGATCGGGGCAAGCGTTGAGCGCCGTTAGGCCTAGCGACCCCCGAGATGATGACAAACGAGGAGATTTGAGCCTCTTGGCTGTGATGATCCCTGGCCCGTACTCTATCGGAGGTGATGACAGTGAACGGATATCTTAACAGCGCGAACGGCCGTTGCTTTTCTGGCGCGCTCTGTGTTTGAGCTTGAGCTGGCGAGCGCGGCTGTTTGTGCCTATGAGGATAACTGTCACGGACTGATCCGATGTCTTTTCCGTTTAATTAATAAAGGAATCGCGCTTGGTTTTCTCGCCGTGGAAGACCCATGCGCGGCCGTCGTGATTCATGCATTAGCTGGACGTGTTCAAGCTGCTCCAGTTCATGCAGGAAGCAGTGTTGAAGGGACGCAAGAGCGGCAGGAAGCGAACTTTTGTTTCCTTAGTTGTATTTGTCGTGCTGCCGTGGCCGTCAGAGGTGGTCGTGCTTCTGCAGCATGACTCTTAAGGCGGTGTCACGCAGTACTGAAGGAAATGAATCACGCGCACTAAAGGTTGAAAAAGGAAAAGAACGTGCATAGAACGTGCGTGTGATCATTCAAACTGAGGCCATGTGCGCGTTCCAACTCGCCCAGCTAGCTACGTTATTCAACTCTTATTAAGGCCAGATGGCGCCATGATACCACGCGCTTGGAGGTGGTGGCACCGGTCGACAGGAGCCCTAGAACACCTTGAACATTTTGTGACCACTGACCACATATATAAATGCCGTCAGTGCCAGCGAGATCATTCTAATCATCTCGGAGGCCATGTTGTGTGCGTTTCAACTCATATTGTTAAGGCCAGATGGCGCAACAATACCACGCGCTTGCAGATCGGTGCAACCAGACGACAGGAGCTCTTGGAACACTTTTTGAACATTGTCATAAAAAACACCAGCGATTTGTAGCATAGCCGCATACAATGCCTTATATCACGGCATTGGAGGATGCATCAGTGATCACAACTCCGGCGAACATAAATCATCTGGCGTTCTCCGAGGAGCAGGTCTATCGCCGTTCTTATTTTTAGTCTACATTGGTGACGATGACCTACTACCTGCAGCGCTTTTCTGTGGATCTGTGTTACAAAAGTGGTCAATACAAGTTTAAAATGTCGCGGAAAATGTGCCATGAAGCTCAACTTTACGAGGTCAATGTCGTGCGATGACGTCATATGTGACGTCGCAAATTTGGTGACTTGTGACGCCATGGAGTGACATCACGTGATAACTTTTTTGCATCACTCG
Source organism: Rhipicephalus sanguineus (assembly GCF_013339695.2). Lineage (NCBI taxonomy): Eukaryota > Metazoa > Arthropoda > Arachnida > Ixodida > Ixodidae > Rhipicephalus > Rhipicephalus sanguineus. The sequence goes on from NC_051185.1 coordinate 15,706,471, forward strand.
TGATGATGACGCCGCCGACGCGGACAATCACTCTTCGCGTTTGATGAAGCATCTAAGGCTTTTGCCTTTAAAAACGAAATGTATGTATCCGCCCTAAGCTCGAGTACGCGTCCGCCATCTGGCGGTCATCACGTTATCACAAAAGATAAATATATTATGTAGCTGTTTTTTTTTTTTAGATTTAAAGAAAGCACTCGACACAGTGGATCATTGCATATTGGTGGACAAACTTAAACATTGTGGATTTCGCGGTAAAGTGTTCAACTTATTATCAAGTTACATGGAAGATCGATTTCAGGTCGTGACGATCAATAACATTACTTCTTCGAGACAAAACATCGTTACCGGGGTCCACAAGGCTCAACATTAGGGCCTCTTCTTTTTTCGCTATATATAAATGACCTGCAACAAATAATCGGCTGTGCAGAAATATTGATGTACGCAGATGATACGTGCATTATAGTAACTGCGGATAACATTGCTGAACTTCGGCATAAGTTAAATCTGGAGCTAAATATTATCTCGGAGTGGTTCTTAGGTAATAAATTAACAATTAACACAAAGAAAACAAAATATGTTGTATTTCAGTCTCGATTCAAAGTAGTAGATACCACAGCTGTAAACATACAGATCAATAACATTTCGCTAGAACAGACAAGTTCTTACAAATACCTTGGAGTGGTTTTTGAGAAACGCCTACAATGGGAAGAACACATAAACAGTGTCTGCTTCAGAATAGCGTCTGGTTGCTACGGTTTAGCACTAGCTCGTGAGTACTTCGACATCCCAGTTTTGCGACTCATGCATTTTGCTTTTATTGAAAGTCACCTGAGGTATTGTATCGACTCGTGGGGCTGGGCGTATAAAACCTTATTAAACCCAATTATTAAACTCCAAAAAACGTGCAATAAGAATTCTGTCTCATTCAAGGCATTACGATCACATGGCCCCATTATTTGGTCAATATCACATATTACCATTGGAATACTTGCGACAGCTGAGCATTTCACTGTGCGTTTATAAGATCGTTAGATTCAACCATCCATTCAGCTCATCCATATTTTATTCGTCCTCGCGCTGTACTAGAAATGTAACTGCAGGTCACTTTAATATCGCGCCATGTAACAATGTGTATGGTGAACGCATGCTTCAGTTCACAGCAATTAAGACCTGGAACAGGCTCCCAGCGGTAATCATTAACTCTGTGAACTTCCCTAGCGCCCTGAAACAATAGTTTCTTTCTTTGTTAAAGATAGAGTAAATTATAAATACCTTGCTATAGTTCTAAACGAATTATATATTTTATTGTTGATTCTGTGCAATTACTGTCACATGATAGTGTTGTATTGCTATGTAACACAAAAGTCGTATTTCTCCCGTTTTGTTCTTTTGCACATTCTGTACGCATTTTGCTGTTTAATAGATATACGTTGCCTGATAAAGGTTTGATAGATATTCATACTCCTTATTTTCTTGTACATGTCACTGTACCTTTTTACGTATCTGCACGTAGCCCTTACCTTGTTCTTTGGGACTCTAATATATGTTAGTTATTGGTTCTTTTAATTACTTACTATTGATTTGTGAATTCAACAATTACATCTTTTTGTTCATTGCAAATGTTACAACTGCTGTTTTTTTTTTCTTTCTATTCCTATCTATTCTTTTTTATCGGACCTACAACTAGCCTTTGGGTACAGGTCCGATAAGTGTTTGTTATCAGTATGTACAATATGAAATAAACAAAAATTCTAAAAAAAAAATTCTATAACCTTTCTCTGCACGCCTGTTCAGCGCCATCAGTGAAGGAACAAGACACATTCGCAATGTTACGCTGCGGCGTTCCGGCACTAAATTCCTATTTGCATTTTTGCGAACGGTAAAAGCGCACTGGAGACGATCACACAATGAAGGAACAAACACAGACACGCGCAACGCTTCGCACAAAGGCCGGATCTGACAATATCTCCTCTGTGTATACAAAGTTGATAGCAGAAGCATAGACCCCGTTCTGCTTGCTTGCGGGAAAATGAACGCGGAGGGGGGTTCAAAAGCCTTCCGAATAGACTTCCGATAATTTTAAGGCTTGCACGCATAAAAACACGCGCACAAACATGCACAGAGGGTAAATGGACACCTCCCCCCCCCCCCCTCGAAAAAAATTTCAGGCGTCGCCCCTGGCGCGCCACATAGTCATATCGATGTTCTGGCACGTAAAACCCCGTAAATTACTACTCATTATTACTTTCGGTGCTTCCACATTGTGGTACTGGCTTCGGAATGTTTGCATTGCGAGGAAACGATTTGTCTGTGACTCCCAGCGTCAGGAGCGGCGCCAGGATCTTTTCATTTTTTTTCCTGGCGGGACGACCGCGACAAGTGAGTTCATTCTGGGGCGCAGGGAAGCGGGGGACTGATTCATTGTGCGTTGACTATGCTCTTAAAGCAAGGTGTGTGTGTGTGGGGGGGGGGGGGGGGGGCTGAACTGCTACTCCCTCCCCCCCCACCAGTCTGGTGCCGCCCCTGCTCAGCGTCTGTCTTCCTTGAGAAAGAAAACAAAAGAAGCAAATTAAGAATTTATTTACATTTCTATATCACCGTATCACCATCACTGATCATTCCACATCGAATACCGTCACATAACACGTCGCTTTCCAGTAAGACTTTAGTCTTTAGCGTAAAGGTTTTACTTAATTAGTGCAAACCGCCCAATTTATGACCGGTCCCTCGACTGTGTAGGCATCACGAGAACAAGATTACGATGCCGTATTCCACCGCTAAACTTTTATTTATACAGGTCTGGTCTGGTACCATCCCCTTTATGTCCCAGCTGTAACGAACCTGAAAACATCGACCATTTTTTTACCTAGCTGTCGCCGCTTCAAAAACAAAACAAAAAAAAAAAAACAGGAAAAATGTACTTCGATATTTTATTTAAAAAATTAGCAATTGCACTTAATACTCAAAATACTCTTTCCTTTCGGGCTGCTTCCTTGGATTACGACCAAGGAACATCTGCATGGGCCCTCTGCGAATTCTTCTGGTTCTTGTTCACCTTGATCTGTGGTTCACACCCTGTGGCGGAATGGCCAAGAACTGAGTGGTTTTATCAAATGTTATATTACTTTCTGGGTGACACAAGGAGGATACCTTGTTAATTACCAAATTAATCAGAATCAATTGCTCGGTAATGCGGAAAGCCACCAATATTTTAATCGTGTATTAGGAATTACTTTTATTCATAAAAATGATTTTACTGTTGTAAAATTTCGATTTCGTATTTCCAAAAATGAGAATTCGGCCCTTGCCCTGTCTTGGTCTTAACGTTCTACGTACGCCGGCATCTTGGCCAATCACCCATATATAGTCACGGGCGTGGGGAGAATTTTCTTTTTTTTTTTTGGGCGGGGGGTCGAGGAAGCCAGGGCAATACTTTACGTATGTTTGTGCGTGCGTTTGTATGTGTGATGCAAAACTGAAAAAAAAAATTGCTAAGGAAGGGGGAGGGGTGTTCCTTCATCTTCCACCTGGTCCCCTTCCCCTGGCTACGCCAAGGCCCATAGTGGGTAGCAGGCACTATTAAGGAGCCATCAAGCACGCAAGCCTGCTTTCGCTGCTTCGCTCTACCAAGACTGCGAATCGATTTGAAATAATCGAAGCGTATCCGATCTCGAAGCGGGAAACGAATTCGCACTTAACTCATCTCGTCAGGATGGCACCAAAGGTACGGACTTGTCTGTCCGCTCTTTACATAGACTGTATACGAAGCTTTAAATTACCTTTCAGCTTGCGGCAACCAATTATCGGCTCTCTTCACCAGGCTTTGGACAATGACTTTCGCAATTTGATTAAGTTTTGCCGCATACGAGAGAAAAAACAGAACGCGGTAGACTAAAGAGGTATATTGTGATTTGAGACCTGAAATTTCGTCTGAAAGAAAATGCCGATAACAAGAAAGCTAAAAAAAATCACATCAAATTAAGTTCGCAAATTTCTCCAGAAGACAAATGTAGAACTTTTATAAACTCGCGTAGGACTTCCAGCTAACGCGAAAATGTTACGATGTATTTAACGCTACATTTTGCACCCTTGCGATTTTTCACAATATCCCGCGAGCGTTATTGGCTGCTGGATATGGTAGCGCCTAATATAGGCGAAAAGTAATGAGATTTCCTAAATGATGTTTAAGCGCAGAGAGCACACTCGTGCGCGAGCACCGTCTGATACGCTATTAGAGATGCGCACGCACTATCAGGCTTATCTGTGCGATCATGCGTTCAGAAAGGCGGTGTCGTGTAACGTTGACAGTCGTATCGCGTATCTCGTTGCTTCTCGCCGATATTAGAAACTATATACCGTATCCTGCGGTCGACGCTCGTGCGTATTGTTAGAAAATTGCAAGGGTGCACATTGCAGTCAACTTGTCACCTATCGGCATGGCAAGAACAGGGACTGCGCGTTTGATTACAACCATACGTCACAGACGATATAGAGCGAACGCTGGCCAGAAACACGTATGACAGACATGCGATAAGGGTTGGCCGGATGCCACGGCGATCGTTTGCATATCACCTTATCCATAACTCGCGGGTAAACGGGTCGTGAAAAGAAAATGAAGCTGCCCGGTTGTAATTTTCCCTGCTTCAAAAAAGATTAGACATGCCGATTCCGAAATATCGCAGTTTCCTCGGGCTCCTAAACGACTATGCGGCACTACCGGAACGTGTGACGTAACGCTAAGGGAAATTATAAACAGAGCGTTAGCTTTCTTTTGCTCTAAAATAATAGATTTATAGGAACCTAGAAAAAAAAAACAAATAACACAGCAACTTTTGTACTCTGAGTTGTATACTGTGCAAGTACAGCACTTGATCTGCTTGCTTCCGCTTTCAAGTACAGCGGTGAAAATTCTGGTCCATCTCTAAAAGCAGCACACACCCCTTGGGTAGTATTTTCTTTTTGACACAATAAATTATCGTCGTCTCGCTTGCATGTTTTTCTTTTTCTTGGAAACACGGCTTTCGCCACTTTTCCATCAAGAATGCTACATGTATCACACCCTTCGTCACCTGCAGGAAGCACCGAGCGCGCGGGTGATAACGCAAGGAAAAACACTCAGCTCAAGATTGATAACGACTGCTTTTGTGGGACGACAAAAGGATGCCCCCAAAGCATGCTGCTCTTTTTAGAATCTATATCGCGTCACGTAACGAGTGACGTAAATGCAGAAAAGTCACAAGGGGGGACACAGATCTTGCCACGATGTCGCAACGGATGAAACTCGCTGCAATTTCCGCGGCGCGAAATTTTTTCGTCTATGTCGTTGTGTGCTGATGACGCCACTGATTATCAATTAAAGCTGTTAGCTGCGATGGTTGAAATACTGACCAGAGAGAGAGAGAGAATTAAACTTTATTGTACGATCAGGCGTGCGTTTTCTTCGCCCAGAGGTGGGTGACTTCCTTATTCCAAGTAGCCATGGCTGGCCGCCGACGCCCGAGCCCTGTCCACCAGCGGGAGCTGGTCCTGAGGGTTTAGTGACACACCGGGCTACTCCGCAACGCAGAGGAGCGAAAACCCAGAAAATACTCGGAAATACTGGCGCACTGCCGGAAACAACGACGCCAATACCCACCTGCTCACAAAAGGCTGACTAGAGAGCAAGCAGTGACTTGGAGAAGGCTCCAGGCAGACACTTACCTGCATAGGCGTGCGCAGGGTTCTTTATTGGGGGAGGGGGGTGTCACCCCCCCCCCTTCGTGCTCACGCCTGTGCCTCTCTGCACGGTGCACTGCTCCACGCAATGAAACCCGGAAACTCCAGCAGGAACTGCACGTATACTGCCCGGACACTGCTAACACTTAATAACCACATGATGTGGAGATGCCGAAACAACCCGAGTATCCCGCCCATAGAAGAAGAGATCGTACAACAATATCCGGAAGACCAGTGGGAGGCCTTGCTAAAGGAAATACGAAAAAAAAAAACAACAACAACACAGAAATACCCAGACGAAAAGCCCTGAGACTCAAATTTTTTCACAGCATTTGTCATTCAAAAACAGGCATAGACAGAAACAAGTGTAATACATTACCATCATATATTTCGCGTAGAAGGGACCATGCCTTGAAAGTTCGTGAATTTCCTCAGAGGTGACACCTTGCGTTATTCATTCTTTGACACTATCGACAGCATTTTGTCGATGCGCAGGCAGACAAGACAAAGGCCAAGGCCGCTTGTGGGGCGCGCGCAGCGACCTTCACATCATCAAACGTCCACAGTCAAGTTTCGAGCATGAAGTCCTTCGAACTCTGCGAGGTACGAAGCCGCTGTCCATGCCATGCGTCTCGCTACCTCATAGGAATGACAAAAAGCAATTAAATCGTGACCACTTCATTAAATACTACTCGTTCGTAGGCTAAGAAAACATGGTACGTATTAGACTTGCCCTGTGCCCTTAATGCAGTTCCGCTGCCGTGAAAACTGACGAAGCGCGTAGCACGGGAAACCCAGCGATTCCGTTGGCAATCGCGCGCTTGCCGCGAGATTTTACTCTCGATCGGGAGCGCTCATTATGTTCACGAGAAGTCAAAATGAATACTCCACTAATTAACCGAGTTTCGCTGATCACCTTTCATACTGATGTCTTTGGCAGATATTTCGTTATACGAAATGTTGCCGGTGGCTTCAGAAGGATCCCCCTGGAACGAACTGAGGATGATAGCGGTTTCGATCCGATATGCGTTCCCAAAGTTTGCAATGAAATATATTGTCGTTTCAGTTACTTTTGAGCCGAGACGCATAGGAAGTCGTTTTCTTAAACACCTGGAACAACAGCGTATAAAAAGACCGCAAGTTTGACAGCCCTTATGTCAGAACCGTAGGTAGTACGGTGTCGGAACGAAATGTTTTCGGTTTCGGTTTTAGTTTCGTTCCACCTCAAAAGGTTCCGTTCCGTTTCTGTTCCGGAACGAAAAAAAAAAAAGTGTTCCGTAACGGTTCGTAACAGTTTTTTTAATCCAAAAATTTGAAGTTAAGGTAATATCCACTCACTCACTCACTCACTCACTCACTCACTCACTCACCCACTCACTCACTCACTCACTCACTTGAGTTCTTGGCGTTCCAAAAGCATCCTAAGCGGACTTTGCACTCGCACAACTGCTGGATTCGTACGCGTTTGTATACCCAGCGGCCGTGGCACTCTTAAGATAAGACGATAGGGTCGAGCGTTGGATTAATGGGGCAATCCCTGTATGCAACGCTAAGGGGGGCACAGAAGAAAGCTATATGCTGTCATGAGAGACTCGTTACATTACTTTAACGTCCTCACTTGATTGTATATTCAATATTTTATTATTTACAAGTACCTTACAGACCCATAGAAGCATTGCCTAAGGAAGGTAATGCATTAACATGTTAAAACATGCACAATAATTAGAAAACAAAAGGAAGGTGTTTAGATACCTATATTCATAAATGAGAACAAGAAAGAAAAGTTGCAGTAACATATGAGGAAATGTAAATCAATATTGCTTCAGATGATATACAACAAAACAAAATATAGAACAAACAAACAAACAAACAAGCAAACAAACAAACAAACAAAAAACACAACAAAACAAAACAGAGGCATGGGAAATTTGGTTTGTACCGCGACAGCTCATTATACAATAAAGTTTCGCACAGTAAAATACGAACAGTATAATTACAGAACGAACGCGACATAACTTGGATATCATAAAGCATCATTTAACGTAAAATTGCACATAAATAACAAAAAAGGCAATAGCCATGTAGAATTATTGCGTTGTTAGAAGATGCCTGAAAATTTCTTGGTCCACTTTCAGTAAGGAAGCTCGTTCCAAAATCGAATGGCTCTTGGAACGGCCTAGGAAATGCACGTTCATCATATGAAATGCGCGCTCGCGATATATGTAGTTCTTGTGAAAGAACACTGGCTAATGGGTGTCCGCCTCAGTGGTACAGTGGTTAACGGTGCTCAGCTGCTGACACGAAGCTGGCGGGTTCGGTCTCGGCCGTAGCGGCCGTTTTTTGGTGAAGGCGAAACGCCGTGTCCTGTGCGATGTCGGTGCATGTTAAACAACAGCAGATGGTTGAAATTTGCGGAGTCCCCCACGACGGCGCGCGCCTCGTAATCATGTCGTGGTTTTCGCACGTAAAACCTTAGATATTATTAATATCGGATAATGTTACTCATACTCGGCACTCAACGTCGCGCCGTTGTCTACAATGTCGCGGGTTCGATTCCCAGCCACAGCGACTACATTTCGATGAGTTGCTAAATACAAAATTTCCCTTAAATTGCGGTCTTAGGGCACTGTACAGAGTGGTCAATGTGATCAAAATTATTGAGGTCATGACTACACCACATATATCGATCATCACCCTCTGCGCAGTTTCGGAAATCACGAAACATATATTATTAAAGGGCCCCTCACCACTCCGACTTCAAAGACGAGGGAGTGCTTTATTTCTCGACTTCGCTACCCTTCCTTCAGGCAATATCTCCTCCTCGCCACTCATTTCTTAAAATCGCTACGCGTGGAGCCTACCAGGACTTCGCGCTTGTCGGCTACACGCTGTTATCTCCGAATGCGCAGTCGAAAATACAAAAAATGAAGTGAAATCAGTTGGTCGCGCTCGATAGTCATGCGAGACAAGGAAGAACTGGTGGGCGGCTTTATGGCAAAGCAGTGCAGCAGACAATTCACAACTGATATTTCGCGTATATATGGACCAATCGAGAGTATGTACCGTAATGGCGTCGCGTGAATCCCGGTTCCTGCGTCACGAAGTATATGTACGCGAGAAAGACGAGAAAGACCAAGAGAGAATTTTTGTATTTTTGCGCTCGTTTTTTGTATTTTTAGAGGCTTGCGAGGGGCTCTTTAAATTATGCACATACTGTAGCTCTTTTAAGCATGTTTGCCATCACTTATGCTTCAATCAGTTCCGCAAAACAAGATTATGTGTTCATGCACTATACGTTATTTTTACACGCAGGTTTTCCCCCACTATATATATATATATATATATATATATATATATATATATATATATATATATATATATATATATATATATATATATATATATATATATATATATATATATATATATATATACATACATATATATATATATATATATATATATATATATATATATATATATATATATATATATATATATATATATATATATATATATATATATATATATATATATATATATATCTTTACCATTTACGTACAATATTGTGACGTACTGATTTCGCAAAACAATCTTTGAGCTTCTTGGTATATGTGCGATTAGCAGACAGTGCTCGGACCTCTCTGCAGTCTTGATTGTCGTACTACAGCTTGTACAAGTGACGTCACTGATCTTTCTTTCCAGGTGTCGGGGAGCAGCTCGAGAAGTGTGCGGCGTGACACCTCTGCTGCCGACGTGCCCCAGCACTTGGTGCGTTTCCTTCATTGGCGCAGCCAGGGGTGGGGGGATTCCAACACCTCCCTCCATCCCGAAATCGTTCTATTTTGCATGTGTAATATGCGCGCACACATACAAAAGCACGCATGAACATACATAAAGGGTGGGTACATACATACATACATAAAACGACGCGAAGTTCACAGTAACCGAAATTCGTACTAACCAATGTTCACATGACTTGGCGCAGGTCCACCCGCTGGTGGAGCCGCCCGACCGTCGCCTGTGGTCCAGTGAGCTGACGCTCATCCTGTCCTGCACCGCCATCGCCATCGGCATGGCCAACATCTGGCGATTCCCCAAGGTGCTCTACGAGAACGGAGGAGGTGCGATTGTACACTTTAATGTTTGCTCGGGCAGATAGACAACACTGTTCGTCAAGACTTCACGCCAGTTCAGGCCTTCAGGCATTGCTTATTCGATGTGCATTAAAAAAAAAGCTCTGCTTGGCAATGTAGTTCTTCATTTTGTCTATGGTAAACGGATAGAAGGGGAGTAGGGGCTGTCACTCATCTAGATGAATAGTATGGCTTGTTAAACTGTTTTGGAGCCCTTAGGATGCGGTGAACTGGAGAACATTGGGAAGGCCTTCGTGCTGTAGTTGGCATAATACAGGATTATTAAGTCGAAATCCTTAGATGTCTCATCAAATGCGAATATTGACCGTCGGTGGCGTCAGCGTCAACACGAGGGATGCAAAAAAAAATCACGCGATGACATCACCATATGACGTCATCACGGCGTCACAGATATCCATTGGTCGGTCATCTATAAGAATTCCTACTTAAATTATTGTATGCTATGATTATGCAGATATGTGCAGTCGTACTCTGCTTATCGATAGCTTGCACGTGACGTCATTGGCGCAGGTTCTAAACGTACTGGTACTTCAACATGGTTGCTTTGATGACTTCAATACAGCGTTATCACGGCAACGTGATAACGACGCCACCGGAACGTTGTTTCTTTTTTTTTACTCTGTGCATGCATAACGAAAGAACCTGCATGTGATGTGTCCCGTCATCATGGTACTTTAACAAAACGTTTTCAGCGACGTCAGTACAAGCCATATCTACACTTTCCGTGCGCAGGCTCGTTCCTGCTGGCGTACATGGTGGCGCTGGTGGCCGTCGGTTACCCTCTCTTCTACCTCGAGCTCATCCTGGGGCAGTACACGCGTCTCGGACCCGGCGCCGTCACCAGATGCGTGCCAATGGCCAGAGGCAAGGCCATGTTATATATAGCTCGGTGTATAGTCATACTTAAAGTCCCTAGATTTTTCCCTATCTAGGGACTTTAGTCATACTGTAGTCTGTAGCGAAGCGTTGGAACTCTGTAATGGGTCGTCCTCTTGAGCGCCTTCTAGTGGGTCGTCCTGTTCGGCTCTTCTCCTAGAGCACGCCCCTCGTGCTGAGAGTCTGCACTCCGTCTTGACGGTCGCCATTGTGCATCGTCGCCTGATGCCGTCAATAAACGCCTTTACAATACCTTTAATCACGCAGCTGGTGTTTCTCGAGACAGTATATTGTTGGTCTGTGTAACCTATACGATGATATGGTTATGAACGAAATGATATGGTGATACGCGTACGAAGTATGTTGTCTACGCATATGACGTAACTTAACTGTTTTTTGCCAGATGCAGTGCAGGCGACATGTTTGACGAAGCAAGTTCTGCGCTGACAGGTTGGCTGCGTTGGTCAACTGTAAATAAGCTCAAGGGGTGCTATCCTGGACACTGTCAGATTCCGCCATCTTGTCAAATTTCGTAATGGCGGCATTTTAAGCCAATCAAAGAGGCCGTAGCAGCCCTCCGGGCCAATCGGAGTTGACCAATGGCGGAATTTGGCATCACGGCGGAATTGGACTATGTCCAGAATAGAACCCAAGATCAATGTACCCAAAACCAAAGCAATGTTACTACGGGCCGCTGCAAATGCCGACGAAGAACCCTTCAGGCCTTTCGTATCCAACATGCAGTACGATAAGTCAGCTTCCTTACGATATGAGGGAAAGCTTAGGCTCCAGTCATCAGTGCACTCAGCAACTATTTTTAAGGCGAAAGCCTTGATGCCTCATCAAACGCGAAAATAATACCATATCATGTCATCATATGACGTCACGTTGTTTTAGCGACCTGTGACGTTATGATGACGTCATATTGTCACGTCATCGCGTGATGAGAAAAATGACAACACCAGCTCCGCTATTGGTTCCAGCCTTGAGCCACTATAGTACAAGCAGCGCACATTTTTTATTGCTTGAAGGCGAAACCTCCTTTGCCTCTTCTCCATGCTTTGCGGGTGGCACACAATTGTCGAGTTAGCCGAGTACACAACTGGCGCACGCTGTGCACGTGATGCAGGTGTAGAGGTGTGCGCCGGCCTGCTGAGCCTTCTGATGAGCAGCTACCTGCAAGCCCTGCTGGCACAGTCTCTCCTGCAGCTGCTCCTCGCCTTCACCGACTTCAACCTGGTGCAGCTGTCCGGATGCCGCGGATTCTGGGAGCAGCAGATGGAGACGTGCTACAGGGCCGAGAGGGTATGCCTTTTTGACACGGTCCCTGAAACCATAAGCGTACGCAGAGTTCTCCGTGTTGTGGGGAAGGGGGTGGCGGGGGGTCAGGTTTCACAGCAGCATACACCCCCCGCCCCTGGTCGAGTCCGAAAGAACACAAGCTTCGCAACGAATGCAAATATAAAAATGAAGCAACGATGTGATTCTCACAACGGCCTGCCCTTGGTCCGCTGCGTTTGGGGGGTTAAAGATGGGAAGTAAACAGTTCCTGGAATGCAACGTCAGGGGTCCTTGGCAGCCATTATCGCCAAAACCAGCGTGGCCATAACCCTGCTCATTATACAATGAGAGGACAGGTCCGACTGATTAAATGGGGGTGGGGGTCAGACTTGGTGACTCCTTGGATGATTACGGGGGGAGGGGGGGCTGCCTACCCCTCTCCTGTGCGAATGCCACTGCATGAAACTGCTTTTCTTAAAATTATGTTAGCGGTTAGGCTGCAGCTAGGACAAATCATTCGCGCCAAAGTTTAAGAAAATCACCTGGTATCAAGGGAACTGCGGACGACAACAGGCGACTCCGTGGTCACCCCGTGTTGTGTTCAACAAAAGGAACGATATCTTAGAAGTACTTCTTGAGGCGCCACTTCGTGCGGAATCTTGAAGATGAAAGGACAATTTTAGACACTACGAAAGGAAGGCAACAGAATGGCGCTCGTCCTGTTGTCTTACTTTCGTGGCTTCTAAAATTGCGCCTTTTTTTTCAAAAAAGAAACGAGACTCTCGATCAATTCCTCCTGTTTCGTTCAGTGAACAATGGTCTGTGCGATGCACTGGCGTAGCCAGGGCCCCCGTAATTTTTCATTTTCGCATGTGTACACATGCACGCACACACACAAACACACGCACAAGGCTTAAAGTATGGTTGAACTCCCCTCCCCGAAAAAAATTTCTGGCTTCGCTAATGTCGCGATGTGTATGCGTACGAAGCAGCGCTCGTCAACAGGACTTCTCCGCAATGCGCAGCGCGTGTGCGGGTCACACTACCCCGTGTCGCACCAACTGCGGAAAGGCCACCGGAACCGCTCGTCGCTGCCTCTGCACATGCGACCGTTCAAGTACGACGACGTCGTCATGGACTGCGTCAACGTCACCGAGACCATGAGCGAGCACTTCTTGTGAGTCGTGAAGTCGTTCGGATCCCTTTTGTTGTTAATCGTATAGGCTACAGTTAGAGCAATAGCTCGTGGAAGTTGTTCAGCATTGGAGCTGCTGTGAATACAACTATGCATGAAGCTAAGACACTTAGCACCTCGTAAGCGCCTATTGGGACAAAACCAGTGATCATCAGCGCATATGTGCACGAAATTATTCCCGAGTGCAAGCTTAGTAATGCCATATGGCACTCATCTTGACTGTTTTATAAATGGCCTCCTATAAAAATTTATATTGCCGCGGACATTGTGTATTCTCGAGAGGAACTGGGCGGGTGTTGCTTGGATGAGGCCCCGCCACGGTGGTCTTGCTCGCGTATTGTCTAGACCGTCGTGAGCATCGGGCCCGTAGCCAGGAATATTTTTCGGAGTGGGGGGGCACTTGCTGAAGGCCTTGCTTATTTGAAAAAAACACCTATTTTCATTATTTAGTTTTAGTAACACACTGACCTCCACCAAAATTTCGAGGGGTCTGGGCCCCCAGAGCCAAGCGCTTCCCCCCCCCCCCCCCCCCCCCCCCCCTGGCTCGGCCCTGGTACATTCCTTTCTATTCGTGACTGAACATAACGAGTTTATTTATAGTAGATATAGTACCCAGGTGGCCGTCGTATCTGACACAGGGCCAACGTGGACCATTAAGACGTACAGCAGCGCTCAGTTTGAACTGCAACACGGTTTCCGTGGTCAAAGGGGCCCCGAGACTGCTTGCCAAGCAGGCTCGGTGTGGCCACGCAGTGCTTGGCCACACCGGCAGACGTTAAATCGGTATACAGAATACCAGTGATGGAAACAGTGTTTATGCTACCAATTTGTTAGTATGTCGGTACCGCTTTGTCGTACTGGAGCAACTTGAACCATGGTAGGGTGGCTAAGCATGGGGCCATGGATACCATGTTTCAACTCGTATTGAGCGCGGCTATATACGCAAGTGAGCAAATACTGCTAGGCTATAGATGTCCGGCTACAGTATACTGGACTATTCTAGTATGCTGTAGCTCGGCCATTCTTGATGCATGTAGAGACTGCGCACCCGTAGAAACATGTACTGCATATGCACGTTGTCAATGAAGGCTCATTGGGCGCCGCCATAATCTCCTGTGGACTGCGAGACCCCCCAAAAGTACACTGCCAAGGATGTGACGTCAGCTTTTGTGCTCCAGGCGATCCTTCTCTCCGTTGAAAAGGTCGATACAGATATGTAGATAAACAGCCTTGCTGAACTCCGACTGAACAAACACTAGGTTTACAAAAACACGATATTTACTTGCATTTCAGCTCTCGTGTGTCTCTCTTTCAGAGTTCGTGGCTTCAAGTACGTTGTTCCTACAACAATGACGTACATTGGAGAAGTGAGCCATGTTGGGCTTGTTGTTGCAACGCATAGCGCATGTGTTGTCGACGTTCTGTGAGCATTCCTCTTGACGCTCTGGTTCCTAACATTAAACCATAGATTGATCCCGCTGCCTCTTCTGTTGGGAGTGTGCTCTTGAGACGACAAGCTCACTGTTCTAATTGTTTCCTTTTTTAAACGTAAAAGCGTGTGTTTATAAGGTGCACGTTATGCGGCCGCAGCCACACGTCCGTGGGCCTTCGTTCCCACCGGAAAGTGTGGAGCGTGGGCGGCTTGCACATGGAGCTCTTCCTATGCCTGGGACTCATGTGGGTGCTGCTGTTCGTATGCCTCGCGTCGGGGCTGCGTACGCCGGTAAGTTTTACAGCGAAAGCTGTTATGAGATCATTTCACCGGCCGTTTTTGGTGCCGTAGTTGTCCGCCGCCGCCGCCGCCGCCGCCGCCGCCGCCGCCGGTGTCCGTAACCAGTATCGCTCGAAATAAGAAAAAAAAAAACGAAATAAGAAAAAATTCCAGGATGGAACGAGGTTCGAACCTGGGCCCTCTGCGTGGGAGCCCAGTATTCAACCTCTGAGCCATGCCGGTGCTTGAAACTGCTTTGCAAAAAGGTGCTATACAGCCTTCATGTCGGGAAGGAACCACATTACCATATGCAATATGGCGTGGTAGAAGAGTAAAATAAGCACCAAGCGTCGCACAACGCGATTTCTGTAACCAGGCGTCAAACAATGCGAATTGCGCAACGAGTAGGTTGTTGAATGCTTCTAACCCATTACAAAGAGCTCTGCCATAATTCTTCATCGTCATCAGGCACAGCATCAACAAAGTGCGCATAATGCCTTACATGCGTTTAGCAGGTACCACGGCTCTCTGTAGAATGACGAAAAATGGCACAGTGCCTGGTGCCCTACTTCTAAAAAATTACAATGATTTATAGCGTAGTGGGTTCCTCGCAAGTGCACTTGTATTGGTTTCCAAGGAAGCCCATAAGCGCATGATCCATTTCCTCGGGGTCTCAGTAAAATTGCAATGATTTATAGTGTAGTGGTTTCTTCGCAAGTGCACTTGTATTGGTTGCCAAGGAAGCCCATAAGCGCATGATCCATTTCCTCGGGGTCTCAGTAAAGTTCATCCCCCCCCCCCCTCCGTCTCTCTCCCACGTCAACGTATGTTATACAGCATGACGGGCGAGGGAAATAGCGACCGGGCGTCACCGAATGCAAATTACATAACTGGTGGGCCGTTTAAACCTTCCAACCCATTACACAGGGCTGAGCCATAATTCTTCATCGTCGTCAGTCGTCGCGTCAACAAAGTGCACATAATGCCTTACAGACCTGTAGCTGGTGCCTCGCTTCTCCGCCGGATGACGAATAATGGCTTAGTACGTGCTTCCCATCTTCACAAAAATTGTGATTTATGGCGTAGTGGGTACCGTTCTAGTGTACTTGTATTGTAGCCCCAAGAGAGCTTACAACGGGCACTAGAAACGCCGCTCTTCCAGCTTTCGCTGTGACTGTGCTGCGGTATCAGCGCAGGCCTGGCGTTTTTTTCTTTCTCTCTCTTTTTTTTGCGCTAACCAAGCTCCCTGTTGTTGGCGTTGCTCTATACTACAATGTTTATAAGGCGTCTTCCTTGGCATAACACGGCGCGACAAAAGCAGAGCTACGTGACGTATGAGACGAGATTTCGTGCACTTGGCTACTGTACGGGCTTGGATAGGGCGTGCAATTCGCCTTTACATTTTCCTGTGCTGTCCTCTGCCGTTTTGGTAGGGTTTTGTTCGGGGCCGGGCAACCGGTATCGCCAGAGCGAAAGCCTCCGAGATGAATAGGCGTTTCGCGTTTTGCGCTATGGTGTGTGTGTGGGGGGGGGGGGGGGGGGGGGGGGGGTATACATGCACGTGCATGTAGGCACAGCCACTTCATGGCATATCCGAGCCACTATGCGGAGGAACAAGCTAAATAAGGAGGAAGCATTGCGGAACATGATTGGAAGAGGAAAGTTCACACGATGCCTTATGCGTTCGCCTCAGATGACTCGAAGGCGAAAGCCATCTTCTGCTCTTTCTGCTCAGTCTGTTGTATTGAATCAAATTATACAATGTCAAATTATACAAGCCAGGTGCCCTTGGTACTGAAACGCTTTCTAAACTTATCCTGGTTATGATGAGTTGTGGTCTTTGCTACAGCACGGGCTTTTAATAAGCACTAAGTGAACTAAAATCAGAATTTTTCTCAGCGTGCACACAACAGACAAAGACGTGAGGAAAGAAGACAAGAAGACAAAAGCGCGAATTTTATTTCCCATAATCGATTCATATCAACTCGCCCAGTTTTCTATTCTTTTAACCTCACGTGGTCTCTGTCCCCAGCGCCTGTCCATAATCACTCTGCTGCCCATCGGTTTGACGATGCTGCTGATGATCGAGACGCTGTGGAGAGAGGGCTCCAGCATAGGCATCTGGTTCATGCTCGTCCCTCGCTGGAGGGATTTGCTACAGATCACGGTGACGTCACTGTTTTATATCTTTGTTCTTTCTTATTTCAGCTATGGAAAGAATGGTACAATTTACAGCACTGGTTGCTCTTGGAAAGAAGTTTGTTAAGATCATAATAAAACGCTTTGTTGGGCGCGTTGGTTCATTCTAGAAAATATTGAGCGCAAACGGACGAGACACAAGAAGACAGGCACGATTTCATCTATCTATCTATCTATCTATCTATCTATCTATCTATCTATCTATCTATCTATCTATCTATCTATCTATCTATCTATCTATCTATCTATCTATCTATCTATCTATCTATCTATCTATCTATCTATCTATCTATCTATCTATCTATCTATCTATCTATCTATCTATCTATCTATCTATCTAATCTAATCTAATCTAATCTAATCTAATCTGAAATATGCCCACTTTGACCAGGTGTGGACCCGTGCCGTGGAGCAGGTGCTGTTTACCATCGGCGTCAGCTACGGTCCGGTGGTGACCTTCGGCAGCTTCTGTCGCCGCTTTGAGAATGTGCACAGGTACTACATAGTCATCTGGGAAAACCACGCGCTTCGCTTCATCAGACGACCGAAATCGCACCTTTCACGATAACCTTCGAGCACACATTATTTGGTTGGCGCGGTAATATTTCTTTTCGCAACTCGTTTTCTTTGTCAAGCCGTGCTATATCTCGTAAGAAATCTGAACAATATTAAGGCTAAAGCCCTAGATGGCTCACGAAGTGTGAAAACTGACCGTTGGCATCGGCACCTTCGAAACGGGTGATGCAAAAAATCATGTGATGACGTCACCCTGTGACGTCATGACACGCGACGCCATTGTGATGACGTCACACTGTGACACGTGACGTGATCATGACGTCACATGTAACCAATATAGCTGACTTCATCATGACAACATTGTGACGTCACTATGACGTCTCATCGGGTGACTGCACATGATGACGTCATCACGTGACATCGTCGCTTGGTCAAAGGTGGGTCGATCACGGAGGCAGTGCAAAAGCACGTGAGGTGCAGAAAGCTTCCAACTCCACCGACCCCGGAGGCAGTACAAAACCACGTTGGGTGCGAAAAGCGATGGGACGGGATCAGAGCAATCGACAGAGAAGAAAAAGGAGTCTTTAGCCTTCCAGTCGTCTTAGGCGAATGCGTAAGGGACCGAGCGACTGTTCAAGTCAAGTTCTTAAGTGAGACGTAAGAAAAGTAACACAATGTATCCGCGTGTTGCCATAGTACAGAGCACAGGTGTATATATGTTTGAACGTGGCTGCGCGCGCATCCCGACTCGTGTCGCAGGGTGGTGTTCATGGTGACGCTTTTGACCCTGGGAGCCAGCCTGATGTACTCCATCATCGTGTTCTCCTCGCTGGGCAGCATGGCGCTCAGTCTGAACATCCCCGTCAAGGACGTCGTGCACGGAGGTCAGGGCTTGTATAGCCTTCAGTTTATTCCCGAGGGCTATCGGACCATCGAACAAGACAGACAAACCTGTCATTTCGGCTTGCCACATTTCATTGCTGCCTTTCATTGTTGCATTTCATAGGTTCCACTCGTGACCGTCGTTGTTGCCTGTAGCAACAGCAGTGTTGCGTTGCTAAGCACCTGGGTGAAGGTCCAATTCCCGGCATGGAGGAAGGAAACGGTTGGGAAGGAGCATTACGCTGTGCGATAGAAAGAAAGAGAAGTACTAACACTCGCACACGCCAAGCTTCGCTTGACCCCATTTTCCCAATCAGGGAAGGGCTCCTAATTTTTTTTTAGACTATGCGACACGTTCTTCCTTTGTCCGCGTGTTTTATCGCTTTTCTTTCATTGCATTGTACCAACTATAGCCCGAATATCTACGCGTCTCTACAAAAGACAGCTTGAAAGGATACAAAGGAATCCTGAAGGCTTCAATGCTCTTTTTTTAAACTAATGTTATTCCCAATGATAATGCAAGCGATAGACAAATATTACAGAGTGCAGCCTGAGCAAGAACGACAGGATACTGCACGGCAGCATGTCCAAAAGCAAGTTCGCTTTATTAGCGATATGTTGCCACACGATATATATGGCTGTAACAGTCTCTCTCCATACAGCTCTCCCGTGGTAGTGCACAGTGCTCGAATTCAGGGGTCTCAACCTCACCTCTGCTAGCGGGCCGCACTCGCGAAATTCAGCCTCCCGATGGGCCGGTATATGGTGAAGAAAGTCGAAGCGGGTGAGAAAAAGAGGGGGGGGGGGCGTAACGAAATGTCAACTAACGTTGCCATTTGACAGAATGCCTTTCCATATCGCATATATGGGTCACTTCTGAAGGGGATCTGACGTCATGTTTCGAGAAACATATCGATACTGATCTCGAGAATGATTATAATGTGGAAATCCGGATGCTTGAGAACGGTCACGTCTTTGTAGGCAATGAACATACTTATTACGAAAAGAAAATATGGGATGAACACGATCATGTGATGCCGGGCCGCTACCAAAAAGACCGCGGGCAGCGTGTTCGAGACCCCTGCTCTAATTCGTTGAAAATATATTAGCGCTTTTTGTTATGTCATCCTTTCGTTGACATCTTTATATTCGTTGTATGTCTAACGCGTCACGACAGTATTTTTTCAGACGTGTATCAGCATGCCCCAGCTACCTCTAGCCAGAGTTTAAAATTGTGCCTAGGCTCTCTATGACGACGCGACCATACATATCCTTCTTGCTGACTATGTCGTGGAGTAAGGGACACTTTTATTTGTATTCTGCTTAATTGCTTTACTAGAAAGGATTAATAGCTGACTTCTGAAGCAGCCATATATTTCCCATATATTTCTATACTTCATTTTATGGCTGGCGTCAGTGTAGTCACGTGACATACCCGTTAGCCTTCTTGTACGGCGAGAACCCACGTCTGTGACATCAAGCTGTCCATTGCATGTACGGTGTTCGAGCAGGCCAGAGCGTGATATTCGTGGCGATGAGCAAGTACTCGGTGCACTGGCTCTCCTCCTGTCTCTTCTTCCTGCTTGTCCTGATCGCCGGAAGCAGTTCGCAGGTGAGTACACCGCCAGATGGCACGACATATGCTATTCAAGTGACGTTCGAGATTTGTTGCCTAGTGGTGGTTATTTCCGGCACAATGCTTGCCTCTGCCGATTCTTCAAGCCCCGCCTCGATTCTTTCTTTCTTTCTTGAATTAAACTTCAGACTTCCCGATAACCGTCCTCCATTCCACTACTCTTTCTTTCTTTTCTTTCTTTCTTTCTTTCTTTCTTTCTTTCTTTCTTTCTTTCTTTCTTTCTTTCTCTTTCTTTCTTTCTTTTCTTTCTTTCTTTCTTTCTTTCTTTCTTTCTTTCTTTCTTTCTTTCTTTCTTTCTTTCTTTCTTTCTTTCTTTCTTTCCACAAGAGGTGCGACAGCACTGACGGAGGGCCGGGCGCATTAGAAATTCTGATAAAGACGTGCATCCGCTATATGACGTCACAAAGTTGTAGCATTTCATACAGCCACATCGCTGACGCACAGGGCGAAGTGACACGTGTTATGGAAGTCACAGGAGGAGATAGTCGTACTTTAATGATTGTTGGGGTTTTACGTCCCAAAGCCAGGATATGATTATGAGGGACGTTCCAGCGCTCCAGAAGTTTCGGCCACCCGGTATTCTTTAACGTGCACCTAAAGAGTATACGGGCCTCCAGCATTTTGCCTCCACCGAAATGCGACCGCCGCGGCCGGGATTCGATCCCGCGACCTTCGGGTCCACAATCGAGCACTATTCGATCATTCCAGAGACTATAGACGGCGCCTCGGTAGGTCAAAAGGGCGGACGAGATGGTGATGAGGTGATCTCGCAAGCGTGTGCGTCTCGAGCAGCAAAGCTCGTAAGGCCCTCTAGTTTCGCTGCAGACGATACTTTCTATCGGTTAAAAAACGCCAAGATGTTTTAATGAAGGCAAAGCGACGTTCAACGGCGGTCACATCACCGTGTAGAAGCTTCGGAGGAGGGCCGCGTGGCGCCGCCTGCGTCGCTGGAATGACCGTATAACCACCAGGCCACCGTGGCGGGTCAGATAGTCGTACTTTCTATATGTTTTTTCAAACTCTGATGAGAATAAATTGGTTGAGCTCTGTTAGTGAATCACCCTCGTGCTACACCACGAGGCCCCTTCATAAAAATTCGGCAGATCCCACGCATTGTGGGAATCGACGCAATGCGAAGCAGTCAGCGAGGAGCTGCATACACCGCGTTGTTTGTTTTCGAGGCACATCAAGGCATTCATGACACGAGCGCGCCATGACCGTGGCACGTAAATGATGCCTTACATGACATGCGTGCATGATGTTAATTTTACACTTGTAATTTATGTTCGTCATGCAGTCATTCCACTCCATGCCAATTTTGGTATATATCCGTTTAACGAAATGACCGCGAGCGCCCCAAGACTGTGTCATGTAAATCAAGCCGTACATGGCATACATGCCATGATTTGCGTCTTACGACCTGTCACTAATCTTCGTCATACACTCTTGCCCCGCCATACAAATTTTGGTATATTTAGATTACGGGCATCCATTGGCCAAGGTATAGCTCTTGTCACCTGGTCCGCGAGCCATTTCTGGCAAATCGGATCCACAGGACAGGTGGCGATGCCGATTTGAAGTTACCGCGCCAGCTCGCCGTGACATCATCGCCTCCGATGCCGTCAAAATTGGCCGAGTAAATATTTGTCACCAGAGATGGACCGAGTTGCATCCTAAAGTAACTAAAGTCTGCGCTGAAACTTTTAGAACAGTTACTGCATGCGCCACGCCGGGACTAAACGCGATAAAGTACACCGGGATCGATGACGTCACACCGACGCACCGCGACTCAGGGTTTTGGCGCGAAATTCAAGAAATGCAAAGTTTCCTTTCGTGGCAATGATCCTCTTGCCGGGAAATAAGCAATAACAAGGTTGTCGATGCAGGCTAATCGGTGCTTCATGGCAAGGTTTGGTTGTAGCAGCAAGTAACACAGCGAGGAAAGTTAGACGGCGGGAATTGGCGCTACAACCAAACCTTGCGGTAGCAAAACCAACGCTTTAGAAGAAATAATTGATCAGTCCACGAAGGTCTAGTCTCTTCCTTTCGTGCCTCTTCAGGTTTTTCTGCTTAGCAAGTCACAACACAGCCTCCTATACGGTAGATGTCCCACGCAAAAGCGAACATATACAGCAACTCTATGTGGGACTATGAAATATGCTGTCCTGTACACTCGCTTTTGCAGCTATCGATGGTCGACGTGGCGCTGACCCACCTGGCCGACTGTTGGCCGTCGCTGCAGCGGTACCGGCGACACTTTGCAGTCGCCTACTGCGTCGTTGCTTTCTTGCTCGGCATGCCATTCGTCACCGAGGTACGGAGGGAGCCGTGCAGCTGCAACATTTGTACTGTAGATGAAAATAGATGTAAATGATAGGAAAATGATAGGTGTAACGTTAAGAGACAAGGAGAGAGCAGAGTAGGTCACGGAGAAAACGCGTGTTCATGACGTCGAAATCAAGAAGACATGGGCAGGAGCCAGAAGCCAAGATAACCGCTGGTCCATAAGATTTACTGGGTGGATTTCAAGAGAAGGCAAGCGCGTGAAGGAGAGGCAGAGAGGTGGGCAGATGAGGCTAAGAAGTTTGCGGGGATAACGTGGCCGCAGCAAGCACAGGACTGGGTTAATAGGTGAAACTAGGAAGCTGCCTTTGTCCTGCTGTGGGAGTATCCGGGGTGCTGCTGCTGATAACAATGACCGCACACTCATAAGCATTACAATGGCTGAACATAGGTTGTAGTAAAACTGAGAGCTGGACGAGTTGGTATGAATTCATGTTGAAACTTTTTTAGCGCGCTTTTGTGCGCGCTAAAAAAAGTTTCAACATGAACATAGGTTGCCGGGTTTTGCGCTGCATGGACGCGGTAGTGACGGTACAGAGGGGACACTTACGAAAGCACAGAAAAACAGAACCAGGACAAGTTTCTGTGCTTTCGTAAGTGTCCCCTCTGTACCGCCCATGCAGCGCATAACCCCGCAACCTGTGTTCAACTTGCACCAATTAGCCCAAACGAGTGCTTTTTTATTACAATGGCTGTATACAGGCACGTAGCCAGGATTTTTTTTCGGGGGGAGGGGGAGGGGGGGGGGGGGCCAAGGCCTAATTGTTCGAAAGAAAGTCTTTCCATGGCAAAAAGAAAAAAAAAAAGTTGCCCGGGAATATAGAAGGCTGGACGAATTTCGCCCCCCCCCCCCCCCCTTGCCTACGTGCCTGGCTGTATATATGGATTCGGCGTTTCGTGGCCTTGCTAGCTCGACGCCGCGGCATACAACGATAAAAAATCATTCGTGTAAAATCTCATGATGTCGGCGCGTATATTTGAACAAAAAAGAAATGTCTATATCACATTACCGCAGACGGACGACTCACGCACGCTTTTCGGGGCTTCTCGCTCAAAATTAGGCTTCTAAAGCCCTAACCACACGTACGCGTTACAACGCGTCAGCGCGTGGCGTGTATAGACTCAGCGCCGCGCACTCTCCCTATGGAGGTAGAGGGTGCGCGGATACATAGAGTCACTGTATATGGTTCCTTTAGGTAGCATATACAGTAACTCTACGGATACACGAAGCTGCGCGCCCTCTCTCTCCATAGGGAGAAGGCATACCGCGCTCTGACGAGTTGTTACGCGTACGTGTGGTTAGGGTTTAACGTTTATACATTAACTTATTAGAGGTGTTTAGTTTGTCCGCGTACTTTTTACGTTACCGTGATACCGGAATACCGGATGGAATCTGCGCATGCGTGCGCCTTTTACCGAACGTGGACTTGCTTTCACGACACCTAAACTACTCGCCGTTTTACGTTTGCACATAATTATCTGCTGTTCGCTAGTCGGTTCATATTACTTGTGTTCAAAAAACACTATGTTCACCTAGAGCAAAACGACGAAAAAAAGGGAGGGAAGAGGAGCAGTATGAACTTTCGACTGATTTATTGCAACAAATCAGTCGTTGCAACAAATCGGGCGAAAGTTAGCACTCCCATTGATTCTCTTCCCTCCCTTTTGTCGTCGTTTTGCGCTAGGTGACCACAGTCTTTTTTTTTTTTTGTCAACACAAGTTTTACGTTTGCAGCCGTATCTCGTGAATTCACGTCGTTCATGGATACTCGCAAGAACCCCTTCACGGAGACTCCAGCCGCCGTGTCTAGATCACAACCTCCTGTATAAGATGATTTAAATAAATCGAAGTGCGAGTGCTGATTGCGATCACGTTGGTCGGCTATTTCACTTTTACTGCATGGTTGTTTGGCGTACGTATTCGTTCTTCCTTTAGGTACGCCCTCCGCTCCAAATGGATTCAAATTGAGAGTTACATAGCTCGTCCTGAATCCCCCTTCTGTCGCCCTGTGATATACTACCACCGTAAGATACTACCACCATTGGTCACGTATATATGCGTGACTAATGATATATGTATGCGCCGACGATTGCAGGCGGGCCTGTACCTTGTGCAGCTGGTGGACAGCCAGGTGGTCGGATTCCTGCTCAGCTACGTGGCCTTCTTCGAGCTTCTCGCCGTTATGTGGATATACGGTGCGCCAATATATTATAAAAGAAACCTGGAGGACCTGCACCGTCACGTCACGAGGAGTATAGGCACACCTCGCGCTTAATATTTCCACACACACACACACACACACACACACACACACACACACACACACACACACACACACACACACACACACACACACACACACACACACACACACACACACACGCACACACACACACACGCGCGCGCGCGCACGCACGCACGCACGCACACACGCACACACGCACACACGCACACACACACGTACGTGAAATTCGGGGTTTATTATTATCTCTGACCAGAATCAAGGAGCAGAATAAATCCCAGAACAAAAACAGTTTTAGTGCATCACGTTTATTTGTGAAAGTACGCGGTGCCTTCCCATACAATCAAAGTTTACTAATAGCGTACTTGCCAGTTTAAGGCATCTTGTTAGAGCTATAGAGTCGGAACAAGCAATGACATAGACATTTGCAGCGCGTTTACAATTTGTCTTTTAGATGTATACATTCATTTACGTAAGAGAGCGCTCGATCAAGCTCACGCACTCTTCTGCAGTCTGATTTTGTGTATCATCTCTGCCAAGCAAGCATTCGACAACATGCGTGCGCCGGTTTCGCGATTAGGGGGGACAAAGTTTCACCTCAGTTTTATCGCAAAGTTTCATCGACCTGCCATCCAATGCGCAAGCGCACAGAG
>NC_051185.1:15731977-15744477 GCF_013339695.2 Rhipicephalus sanguineus
ATCCCCCTGTCTCCCCCGAGCATTTCTCCCCCGTCTGAATACCCCTTTAAAGAGGGGTGGAGCATTTCCTGTCTGCTTCGACGGCAGGCCTCTCGAGCGGGGTGATGTTATCGCATGCACCTTTCGAGCGACGGAAACGGGACGGCTCGTTTGATCTATGCTTCGGCCGCCCCCGCTCGCGCGCTTTTAGCCGCGGTAGAACATACGATGCACGGGGGATTTTATCGATTTGGACTTCATACCGGAAGGACATGACGGTGACGACGACGGCAACGGCGACGGCAAAAACCCGTCGAGACTCTTTATATAACTGCTATCGCAATAAAAGTTACTCAGCGCAAGAAAAGACGCGACACACAAGGGAAATACACAAGGGACGGGCGCTACGGAAGCGCCCGTTCCTTGTGTGTCTTCCTTGTGTGTTGCGTCTTTTCTTGCGCTGAGTAACTATTTCTCATTGTCAGCCTCCTCGTTAATACTGGCTACGGGTGTCCGCTGAAGACGTGGCCATGGCCATTGCAGCCACACACTATATATGATGTCATAATGCAAACTAAAGCTCGTGGGCTTAGATTTAGGTGCCCGCTGAATAACCCCCGGCTTGTCTGAATCCAGAGCCCTGCACTACTCTTAATCATGGCTCAAGCTTTGCCGTGGGACATGAATCCACACGAATCTGCATATCGGTGGGGAAATCGCGGTTATACAGAAAGTTGCAGCTCTTTCATCATGTATTGTACAGCTCTAGGCATTTGACAGGGCCGTACGGTGGGTTGGGGAGAAAGAGGGGGGGGAGGGCAAAACATATCAACACACGTACAAATTAACAGTACTTTTCAAAACGCGCTTTATTATTTTCATTCGTCAGCGTTCAGTGACGTCACATGGAACTCGCACGTATGAGTAAAGGCACGTATGAATAGACGGTACTTTTTGAAACATATTTTATGAACTTCATTCACCATTGTTGAGCAAGTGAACACGCAATGCAAGTCATTGTTGCGTGAGCCTAATAAAGAATAAAATAATACAAGTTGAAGCATAACAAACAAAAAAACAGAGTCAGCAGCAAAATTTTACGACAGCTACGAGTTATACACAGGATTAACAAAGTCGTCCAAATGTGGTCTAAACTGAAATCTCGTCCTAAATGTAGTGTACAGGGCACAAAACAACACGAATGTTGATGCACGTATCACTCAAAACGCAGAAATTTGCATATCAGTACCGCTGATCGCCTATTTTTTTCAGATCATCGCTGCGTGCTTCGTGCAGTGCGAGATAAGTTTCCTCCAAAAATAATCAAGTTTCAACTGCGCTTGCTCGTACAGCGCGCAGGACGTTCCCTCCAAAATATCCTAGTTCCATGTTTTAGGGAATGGTTGAAATATTTATGAATGGGGGGAAGTATTTATGGGGAGTAAAAAAGAAATCTCGAAAATATTGTGGGCATCGCTTAATCCAGTGATACGCGGCTGTGCATTATGGTAAAACGTACAGCGACATTCCTGCATGAAATAAAGGTAAATGCCGCAGTATTTTTATTCACCCTCACTTGTTTACACTTTGTTAACTATCGCGGTTAACTATTCGGTGCACAATCAATGCTGCACACTCTCCCAACATCGCACGGGTGTCTTCGTATCTTCTAGGAAAAGCAGATTACGTTTTGTAAAATGTAACATTGATAAAGTTCAAGTTGGCAGCATTATCTAGATGTTTCGAGAGAGCATTTTCCATGAACGAGAGTGATCACAAGCGCGCAATAAAATACACGTACACAAATTTATAATAAAACAATTGCACTGCGCACTTTCATTCCTTTTTCACTTAAGTATGCAGGATGTCACTCATACTATGCAATGTTTGGCACATCCTGTTTGGAAGCGCAGCTAGCTAAACGATAAGGATGGAATTCACTAAGCAGGCGCAAGTGCAGGAGTCGAGGACTTCGGTATCTTGTGTTGTATGAAATAATAATATGAAGTTATTTTCACCAATAACGTTGACGAAGGTGATACTAAATATGACTGATACAATACTGATAAATGTGACTGATACATGATACAATAATTGATTGCAATAGCAGACTAAAATTTTAAAATACGTATGTCACACACACTAATTATAATAATTATTCTCGAGAACAATGCAGCTACCTTATGCGCGCACGAAACAGCACAAGGCAAAAATACGTCACAAAAGAGGTTTTTTCAACAAAAATTTCAATTAAATAGTTCAAATTAAGGACGGATGTACTGGGGGTTAATTGTGATTAGGAATTTGGACCCTATGTACTCGAAGAGCTAAGGAGTAGCCGCTGCCTTATTTGCGCGACAACATCTCCTTACATCACGCCAATAAAAAAAAAAGGACGGAGAGACATATTAGTTGGCTGAGTGCGTCATTCCGAGTACAGATCACAGGGTCCGAGATCACTTGTCAGCCTCTCGCACAAAATGTGGAGAGTGACAGAGAAACGCCTATAATAAAAATAAGTTTAAGGCTCCCTGAATACTGTGGGTGGAGCCTTTCGTCCAGGGCTCCACTGGCTAGTGTCTTCCACGGAGACCAACGCAGCGAGTGCGTCAACAGTCCATCAGCAGATGGGTCAACTCTCGCAGAACTACGCTCACGAGAATCCAGGAAAGGCCTCCAGCCAAGCCTAGACAAGAGGACAAACAAGCATATCAAAGAGTTTTACACTGACGTTTAGTTAACGGAAAACAAAACAATATACTGGAAACTCTCGACAACGTGCGTCATTGACGAGCACGATTACGTCAATGGAGGGAAAACAAGGCGACTGGATGATTTCAGAATAACAGAGAGCTGAGCTAGTTGGTAAGTATTCATTCTAAAAAGACCGGGCGTGCAAACACGGACACAAGAAAGAAGTCAGGACACCACAAACGCCGACTAACAACTGAAGAGACGCACAACGGCTAAAATGAAAGAAGGCACGAAAACTTATCTGCGCATGCCCATGCAACAGGCGAACCTACTAATCCGGCACGCGTGCCGGTCTACGTGGAAGATAACTGTTAAGGCATTTGATTTCATCTTTATGCAAGTTAATCGACGGTTGGCTCACGCATGCGCTACCACTATCCTCGATATGCCATGCTTCAATCATCAGGCGCGTTTCTTCATTTCTATGACGTTACAACACTGCGCATTCATCGAATTTTGGCGTGCACTTACAATCTCGACAATGTAAAGATAGATTAGAAGGTGAGCCTCCTGTTAGCGATCTCTTATGTTCCAACAATCTCTGGTTAATGCATCGGCCCGTTTGTCCTACGTAGAAGCGACCGCAGCTGAAAGGGACCTTATACACCACATTCGTACGGCAATCAGTGAATTTGTTGGTGTGTTTTACGAAACAAATATCGGTCCGCTTCTTGTCTTTTACTCGCTCATTCTTCCTCTGCACAGCGGCACAAATCTTACCTAGCTATTGGCCGCCGTGAAAACAACATTAACGCCGTATCTACTTCCTACTTTCTTTAGCCTGTGAGATACGCAATCGATGTACGGTATACCTACGACACGTTTCTTCCTATCGCTTTCTGCAACCATGCTTGGACTTAACACAATAGACTTCTTTAAACGTTCAGCAACCGTGGCCACTGCATCACGAGGATACCCTACATCTAAACGACTCGTAACCTGCGCGTTAAAGCTATCACTCATTTTGTGCTCACACGACTTGGTGATAAGGTCCCTTTCAGCTGCGGTCGCTTCTACGTAGGACAAACGGGCCGATGCATTAACCAGAGATTGTTGGAACATAAGAGATCGCTAACAGGAGGCTCACCTTCTAATCTATCTTTACATTGTCGAGATTGTAAGTGCACGCCAAAATTCGATGAATGCGCAGTGTTGTACCGTCATAGAAATGAAGAAACGCGCCTGATGATTGAAGCATGGCATATCGAGGATAGTGGTAGCGCATGCGTGAGCCAACCGTCGATTAACTTGCATAAAGATGAAATCAAATGCCTTAACAGTTATCTTCCACGTAGACCGCCACGCGTGCCGGATTAGTAGGTTCGCCTGTTGCATGGGCATGCGCAGATAAGTTTTCGTGCCTTCTTTCATTTCAGCCGTTGTGCGTCTCCTCAGTTGTTAGTCGGCGTTTGTGGTGTCCTGACTTCTTTCTTGTGTCCGTGGTTGCACGCCCGGTCTTTTTAGAATGCGTGATTTCAGTATTCCTGTGCTGTATTGGCGATTTGATGTAAGACGTAGGGGCGCCGCCACCTTGGACTGTTAAACGAGTTTACTGAAAAACCAAAAAGACGCGTACCATCAAGGAAAAAGGTAAGGACAGGACAGAAAGGGCGTCACTCGCAACTAACTTTTATTCCCAGAACATCAGCATCATATATAACCACAGCGACTCTGCGCGCGCACATCGCCTCACAAGCTCGTCAAAAACCCGCGATAACAAGATTAACTAATCGAAAAATGAATCGATGAAACTAAATTCACCCCCACGCAGAGCAACAGATGTGTCACTAACACAGCATTCTTTCTTCTTTCTAATATAGTATGCTTCCATAATTTCACGCGCTAAGACATCGTTACTCTTTCCAAGAACGGAAACACTGGCAAAACCAGGCTCACACTTGCAGGAACCACAATGCACAGGCAAATGTGCTGAAAGTTTATTTTTCACGGAAAGTTCGTGCTCCCTCATCCTGTCGTTTATGCACCGGCCTGTTTGGCCTGTTTGGCCTTTTTCCTTGATGGTACGCGTCTTTTTGGTTTTTCAGTAAGCATGTACCTACTAGCCCAACAAAAAGTTCTATTATGTTAAACGAGTGTTGTCTTATTTTTTGTATTTCGCGACATGAATTGATAAGGTCATGAAACGTCGAATGCTCATACCAGCCGTTTTTAATGCGTGTGCGTCCACCGTAGCACTGTTCGTTTAGTTGTTAAAGAGAGACAAACAGCAAGGCTTCAGCGCAATATGGTGGCACTGAAACCCATCCTTTTGTAAAATAGTCTATACTCACCGCGGCCGCCATGCGCCGGCGCTGCGCCCGGTAGTGTTAAACCACCATATTAGTGTGATAAAATTACACAGTAGCAAGACTAGCGGGCTCGTGATCCCACGGAAAGTGCGTACATGCGTTCAAAGGGAAAAAAAGCAAAAAAAAAAAGTTGCGACAATCAATCCATAAACCAATAAACTCAGATAGCGAGGTCATTGGACGATTACTATGAAATGTGCTGCAGGGCCCATTTAATGGCAGGAAAAGAAAGCACCAATGTATTCTGTCAGTGCCAGGGGCGTAGCTAGGGTTCATGCACAATATTTGTAGCACTTGTGATGGTATTTCAGGGCACTTTATAATCCGTAAGCGCATACACACTCTTCAAAGTCAATGGAAGTGAGAGCACAATGGGTAGTATTGCTGTGGTCATACCTGTCTTCGCGGCGCCTCCATGCGCTATGCCCAGATCTGCGGGGTCACCTGTATGGAGAAGACAACGTGAGAAGCCGCTCACAAACACATTAAAGTTTTGTGTTATTGCACCTTTACCATTTGGGCATGCCACCTCATATTAACAGTGTCACCCGTTATTTCTTTTTGTGTTGATCTACGGTATTTTTGTCTACTCTTCGTTAATTGTTTATCACCTCCTTTTCAAGCTAAGCCTTAGTAGTTAATCGATATATAAATGAACACATGGCTTAAAGACGGTAGTCTTTCTTGGGATACTTAAACGCAGAAATTTTGGTCTGTCTCTCTGTCTGTCTGTCACACGATGCAGCCACCCGGCCAAAATTAAAGCACTTGCTGAACGCCCAGCCATCTTGAACTGGTAGCGGCGTTCATACATGTGAACATTGTCGAACAAAAAGCATATACTACGCATATCTGAGGCGCAACATCAATATGTAAGTATTAGGTGATGTGTTCATTTACTAGAAAATACATAGATACGTAATTATAGAGACCCTAGTGTTTCTTAGGCTACGCTGAAAATGCGACGCTATGAGCCAGATGCGGTGATTCAACATAGAGGAGGAGGACTCACGTAGTACGGCCGGCAGAAGACTATCGTCTTTCGACGAGATTTGCAGCGATGCACGCAGATACGCGGCCAATTTTTTAGCATGTGCTTGAGATGCTAAGGCGGAATTCCGTGTCTTTTTACTGCCGTTTGTAATATCTTTTGTACAATTCCTGCATCATTAGAGATGCTAAATGCAACAGGCTTCGGGAAACAGGCTGCTCGAACCAACTGCAAACTGCTTCGTGCTAGTTTTCCGCCTGTTTGCACCGATTTGGATGCCTCGCAATATAGGATAAAGAGAAGTCTTTCAGGCTCCTAATCTTCAGGTCCTACCAGAGAAATAGGTGGAATCAGTAGAAAAACATTCTGTTAGATCCAGGTCGTATGGCTCCCTTCTCGATCATAATTAAGATCGCCTCAGCATCCTCCAACCTGGATTGTGGCAGCTTGAACCGACTATTCCAATACTGTTTAAATACGTCCTGAGCGAGTGATTTTGACCAGTCCTCTTGAAAGCACTTTTAGAGTGCTCAAAGGGTCATATATAGTGTGTCCAAAACATCCACAGTGTCATATCTAAGAAGCACACGGAAATCTCGGAGAAATATACTTTATAGACAAGAGGATCCACAGAACAAGTTTTGCGAACTAGTGCAAAACTAGCCGTTGCAGACGAAATACTGCGTGAATACATATCTCGGAGGCATAAGTGATGTTGCATTAACACTTTAAAGGGGTACTGACACCATTTTTCGAAGGTGAGTTCACTCTGCCATACAAATATCCTGTATACAAAGACGGCTCTGAGGAAGTGTGAAGCTCAGCAAATGATAAGACATTTTATTTTGACATTAAAGGCCATTTTTCCATGGCGCACCTACTGACATCGACATTAGCTTGACGGAAGGCTACAGTACTAATTCTGGTGACTTCATGCAGCAGTCTGGATAGTTGTGATGACAGGTACCAAAACTTCCAAAATGGCCGCTTGTGCGTCACCAACGGAGCCACGGTGCGGGGTGGCCGTGGAAACGTCACAATATCTTCTGCGAGCACGTGACGAGAAGCTCATACCGTGTTGTGAAGGCCAGGTAACGGTAGGAACCGAAACTAGCTCTTAAAAACATACATTAAAGACTTCTTCAGGGTGCACTCACGCTCCCTGAATGCAGTACATTTTCTAGGCTCTTAAGGGCTGGGTGTTTCATTTGACGCAAGAAAAGGAGAAGAAAACGGAAAATTTTCGTGTCAGTACCCTTTAAATTGAGGCATTACGGTGATGCATTCTGTAATGAATCAGGCCTTTTGGATTCTTATACTACATGCATGTTCTGATACCTTTGTGTTTCCAATGTTAGACATATTTACTACAGCAATTTTTATCGCGATTTAGATCCTGCTCTGTTGCGTCTTGCGGTCCTGGCTATCTAGCGTATATTGATACAATGGTTAAAATAGCTTTGAAACATAGTAACTTTATGGCGTTTTCTAGCACTAATGCTGAATCTATGGCTATGTTTCAAGGGATGAACAACATTCATTTCAATTTATCGTTAGATATTAACACAGTCTTAATTATAAATGAGAGGAACACATAACGTTTTCAACGAGGCAGGTTCTTACGCCCAATGGGCAAAAACCTGCATGGTTAAATTAATATTACTGACGGCTTTAATCTCCGGAACTACCTTCCAGCTTCTTTTAAACACATTTAGTGCCAAGCTCCATGCTAACTGAAAAAAAAAATTAATGTTTGCCTGTAACACCTCATTGTTTTTTATTTCTTTCGCGACAGTCTTGTATTCTAGATACGCGCTTTTTTCTCTGCTTGTGTATGCTTTTCTGGCATAGATATTGAATGTTCTCTACCATCCCTTGGCAAAGAATCGATACGTTTTTTATGTATACTTCTGTACGATGATCTGTCCTAAATTAATAATTGATTGACAGTGCTTTGTTAAAAGAACTGTGGAGCTGCAGGTCCTCTGTGGGGACAGACGGGGCGTTACCAGACTTACCAGACCAAAGAAGGGAATTTAAGATCTCGTTTCCTTGACACGACCTTCATGAAAACCCATAGACAACGAAGATATAGGGGACGATATAAGTACTCTTTTAACTGTAGTTTAGTAATTATGATATAAATGTGAAGAAAGTAAAGTGGATGAAAAGACAACTTGCCTCCGGCAGGGGCCAAACCTGCAACCTTCGGATAACGCGCCTGATGCTATAGCTGTCTTTTCGTCCATTTTACTTTCTTGACATTTATATCATATTTACTACAATACAGTTAAAAGATCGAGTACTAATAACGTCCCCTATATATTTTTCAGCTTCATTGTCTGTTGAAGTTCGTTAAGGTTGTATATTGGTTAATAACTTTAGCGACACAGCCTGCTTAGTGTAGACTTACCACGAAAGTAGACATCACAGTTGTCGGCCAGGCGGGTGCGCAGCTTCGGCGTGTTGTCAATGAACAACTCGCACCTTCCCAGCTCCATTCCTTCGGCAGCACAGAATTGAAAAGCTGCCGCTCCAGTGTTGTTGTTCGTCAACGCCTTTTTCGTGCATTGCAGAAGGTCCGTGTTGTCCAGTACGAAAGATGGTTTCGGCCTGTACACCTCGTGAGCAGGAAGCCTTGCGTACCCGTGAAGCAGATCTGTATAGAGAACATCAATAATGAAGCATAGAATGACAATGACTCCATGGATGATTAAGGTGAAAGCCTTATCCCTTTGAGACACGCATTATGATCGGTTATCTAGAAGTTCGTGAAATTTGCCTAATTTGATGCCAATGTTACGGGGAACCAACTTAAAGCAACGGGAAGTGGATTAATAAATTATAGTGTTGTACAGCATTTAATTGTAATTACAACGTAAATGATTGTCTCATTATTGTACGGTCAGTCATGCCATACTTCTCCATAAACGGAATTCATCGACCCACTCAAATTGCATGGGATAGTTAGCTGCCGGCAGCTAGCATTCCTGAAAAAGCAAAAAAAAGAAATATTTTCAAATTCCTGCCGGTACGCCCCACGTACAACGTCTCGGTACTGCCTTCACCAAGGCGAACGTGTGTAAGAAAATATTTCAGCCAGAAGTCATATAAATGAACTTTATAATATAAATGAAAGCCAACAAGAATGCTTAATTTGCCATCGGTTCGGTGTTTGTATTCTCTTCCTTGCCAATAGTGAACATAAATTGCAAAATTAAGTCGCGTCTCCAAACCAGGACGCTGTGTCGCAAAGCCTTATACATCTCACGCGAATGTGGCCTCGAACTATAAAAGCTCGGTGGTGATACGAAACGGACTGAAAAATATCACTTCGTCTTTTCGCGAACAGCGTGGAGAGGGTAAAGACTGTGTGAACAAAGCATGCACGGGTTCGTCTGAAGAGGTGTTCGCGACACAACTCTCCTGACGCAGCACACGTCGTGTAAAAGCTTCCGCGGAGCGGCTCCGGCTGCTGGGAGAGTTTAGAGTCACTGGAAAAATTTCAGAGTATCGCATCTGTTGTCCGCGCGCCGCCGCCGCCGCGATTGGCTTGCTCGCATCACGTGACCTCTCGCCTCCATATCCCTTCCAAGCGCTTTGGGTGCAGGCGCGTTCAGTGCAGAGCGGGGCCGGTCATTTAGCAGTACCACGGTACCCAGAAGTACTTCGTCGCATTTTTAAACGCATCATAGACAGAGGTGTAAGCGGACCAGGGGCGTAGCTAAAGGGGGGGGTTCAACCCCCCCCCCCCCCGAAATTTTTCAGTTTTGCTTGCGTATATATACACGTACACATATAAACGCACGCACGAACATACATAAAGTATGGTTGACCCCCCCCCCCCCCCAAAACAATTTCTGGCTACGCCCCTGAAGCAGACATTTTCTTTCGGGAGGGGGGGGGGGTTGCACGGTCCCGGTGTGCCACCCCCTGGCTACGCCACTGCATGCAGATGCCAGAAGAGAGTAGCTCACCATCAATCGAACGTTACTGGTGAGCTACTCTGGGAAACAAAAGCGCTGCTGACTTTCTTGCGGGCCACAAGCCTGACCGAAACTTTGAAAACACTGTAGTCTATGCATGCGTGTGTGGTTATCAGTGTATATATCATAATCATCACCCTGGAGCACCTGGAGTAGCATGTCAGGCGAATAGCCAGGCAAACATCTCCAGCTTTTCATTAAAACATTTCTCTCTCTCGTTTGCCGTGTGGGAAAAATTATTGTCAAAGAGCGCCGTTCTACGTGGCTGCATAGTTGGCCTGAACGAATTCGCCCCCCTCAAATAACACTCCTTCCTGCAGTGGACTACACTAACTTTGCTGGAAAAGATATTGTGCGACAGGATACTTCACCTTTTCGGTTCGCTATGGTCCGCGATATTGAAAACTACATCCCTTTCTATTTGCTCGGCTGTTTATATCTCGATCTGTTGAACAGATTACGCATGCAATCCGAGTTATAAGCGTGTCACGCACGAGAGCGAAATCGAAGGTTTATTAAAATAACAACTCTTTACTGGTATACCTTGGAGGCAATTGTGGCATGATCTTTGGCATTGCACAAAACAGAAGCGTGGAGCTCTGTTGATAAACTTGGTATAAGGCAATGTTATCAAGCGTATTTTTACATTTGTTGCAAAAAAATGCTGCTAATGCTGCATTGCACCGAACGTACCCTTAAAATACTGTATAGTTGGTGAGAAATGGTCACAGCAAAAAAAAAAAAAAAAAAAGAAGCAGATCCCACGCATTGAGGGAGTCGATTTTATGCGAGCCCTAGGTCTATATACATACTGTGTTGCAGTAGCATGCGCTTTAAAAATTCCGGGATGTGCTATTTCTGATCAAAAGAACATAAAGCACCGTGCCGAGGAAGTTTTAATAAGAGTGCATTATGAAAAAAAAAAAGTGCAGCAGTGCAAAAACCGAACCCCAGCTGTTTACGCGCTGGCAACGCCAAAAAAGAACTGTTTGTTGGAGCACAGCAAAATATTTGCAAATTCATTGCAACGTTGGGAATATTAAGGAGACAAGAAATAGGAAATGAAACAATTAAGTAGTGATGTCAATAATTTTTGATGGCCTATTTTCTACGTATCGTAAGATAAGATGCACCTTACCTACCGCACGCCGATTCGCCCGTGCGTTCGGCTGCTGGCGTTCCGAATCAGGACGCGCACAACTTCCAATTACCGTACACACACAACTTCTATTACACATGTCAACCAGTTGAACAGCAAGCATGGTGCGCAAGCAAGCTATGCGTCAGCAATCAGTCGAAGGACGCAATGTTGAATGTTCTCGATGTTCGATAACGTTCTCGAGTGCAGTGAACCTGAACACCGACTGCAAAGCTAGCGCAAACAGTCAAGATTCACCAAATGTCGAAGTAAATGGCATCTCGCACGATGTCACTGCGTTAATGCAGCTATGTTTACAGATCCGGACCTAGCGAACACGCCCGGGAGTGACACAAAAAGAGACCAATGAAGCCATGAAGAGAGTTCGCGAGCACATGGCAACATTCGCCGTACGTTTCATTAGTTACACCGCTAACCGCGCAGTCGATCCATACCTGTCGATGACTCGAAATCACTTCTGATATCCTCTTGAAGAAACACACACACACACACATTATGCCGTTCTGCCGAGCGTAACACGGCACTGAGGCTAAAAGATCGGTCACTTCTCAACACATGCTAGCAACGCGCCGGACGGTCTGGAAGGGACATGACCGCCGCCACCCAATGTTGCCCGCGTGCAGCCTACCTTTGCGGTACTCTGATTTTCCAGTGACTCTAGGAGAGTTTAAATGAGGCCAGCTCCACCTCGTGGACACTGTCGAAACAGCGAAGCAGACACCCCCCTCGTCAAGATATTGCGTTTCTATTCATGGTGTTCCTTGGATCCAGTCCTTGCAAGCCACGTTTAACATCTCAGATTCTAGTATACTTTTAGACAACTGCATACGAACCGATCTCCAATATTTCTCGCTTGTGACTGTCTGCGTGTGCGTGGTAAACACTGATGTGTGTGCGCGTATTACTTGTTATCTATGTCCTCTTTACTTTCTCTATTTTTTACTCCCCTCATCAGGCCGGAAACTTATGAAATTACACATGCAAATTCATGGACAACAAAGGGGACATCAGCAAAGGCGCTTCTTATGCACCCGAGAAAGGCTTCGTGTCCTCCAAACCCTATATATTCGACGGAACCGTTTACAAGAAGAACCAATGGCATAGCCAGGGGGGGGGGGGGGAGGCACACCGGGTCCGTGCCCCCCCCCCTCCAATTTTTTTTTTTTTTGCCATGGTATACAGAGTTCAAAATGACACTCGATCACATTTGCCTGCCCGACCCCCACTTCAGGTCAAGGAGGTGCCCCCCCCCCCCCCCCCCGAAAAAAATTTCTGGCTACGCCCCTGAGAAGAATCGCATGCCAGTCTGGCATAACTGCACG